>NC_142088.1:8539672-8691065 GCF_054644295.1 Miniopterus natalensis | reverse complement strand
CACCCCCAGATATCCCAGACCCAGAGACGAACCCTTCTTTGGATCTGCAGAATTATTTATAATATCTCATCCCTAAGAAGCCCTTGGAAAACCTAGCTAACCGCACTCCAGTTGCCATACAGAAGGCACCTCATATAGTTCCAGCTCGCTGTTACCCTGTCCCCTGGTACAACACTCTGTGTGGCCACCTTCTCTTGTTTAGAGCTATAACAAAAAGTCTGCCTCTGAGTGCCTTTATGTTCTGTTCACCACCCAAAAGACCTATAATCATACTTAATATTATATAATTATGAAACACTAGATGGGTTAGGTGTGTTTTAAATGTCTAAAAAATTTTAAATGAACTATATAACATGAAAAAAATCAGGCATCATTGAAAGAAAAATATGCTTAAATTAATATAATAATTGTAATTAACTGTTGAAACAGCAGATGAGATAGAGCTCAAGAAAGAATCAATGAACTGGAAGATAAATCTGAAGAACTTACCCTAATGAAGCACAGAGAGCCAAAAATAGCAAATATTCCTATGGTACTTTCCATGTTCAGGTATCATACAAATCTCTCTAACAATATTAAATGTCTTTTCCTCCCATCAACCCTGTAAGTTAGATATTATTTTGTTCCCATTTTACAGATGGGAAAACTAAGAAAGAGAGAAATGAAATACTCTGCCCAAAGTCACACTACAAGTAGTGGCAAAGATAAAATTGGAACCCAGACATTTAAACTCTGAAGTTTAGCATCTTAACCATTATGAGAATGAAAGAAAAAAAAAACACAATATTTTTGAAGAAAAAAACTTTTTGACATTTATCTATCTATTTGAAGTTTCACACATGAATAGGGGAGAGGTATATTTAGAGACAATTATCAGATTCAGAATACAGCAAGTCTCAAGCAGGATAAATAAAAATGATTCCACACTGATGTGACAAAAATAATTCATACATATTTTTTTAGAGTGATTCTACCAGAATATCAGAATATTTCATCTTTATGCATGAATCATAGAGAAGTAAATTCCAAAGTTCCTTTGTCTAACACACAAAAATAACTATTTAATGTATCCTCCAGGATTATAGGCATTAACATATATACTGTTGTTCATAACAACCAATCAATATACATAATATAATTGACAAGCTTGATCTAACGAACGTACATGGAATCCTACATAAACAATTAGAGAATAAAATTCTAGGCCACAAAATACGTCCCAATAAATGCCACCAAATTGCATTTTTACTGTAAGACAATAAAATTTGAAATCTGTTTTTTAATGATAACTTTTTAAAAACTTTCAGTATTTATAAAAATTTAAAAATACATTTCTAAATAATTTATGGCTCAAAGAAGAAATTATAATAGAAATTAGAAAATGCCAGAAACTGAACTACAAATTGTCCCAGGGCTCCTCCTCTCCTGCATCCATTAACTTCTCAAAGAGGCAGTGTGGATGCTCATTTACCCCTTGGTGTGAATCTCAGACAGTGAGCTGCCTGCCATGGGGAAATTTCCATGTAATATACATCAGAGTGGTAAAAGTCTAGACAACTGGCCAGTCTTGTGGGTTCAAATTTTGGTTCTGCCCTTTTTTAGTTGTGTGCCTCAGTTACCTCATCCATAAAATGGGAATAACCATAACTACATATAAGATTGTTCAAACTGAATATACATACTCTCTCTATGTACATGCATATATATGTACATGTATGTGCTGCTGGAATGCTACCTGATGTCAAGCAAGCACCATATAACTCCGTATGGCTCTCCTTGTTGCTAGTGGAATATCAGTGAGCATATGGAGGTGGTGCTTAGGGAACAGAGGCCTTTGCAAAAATCCTAAAACTGTGTTTGTTGGCAGCCCCTTTCTCCGCCCGTGGTTGAATCCAAACCTATTGTTTAGTCTGACCACGCTTATCAGCACCTTTCTCTCCACCCCACGCAGCCATCGATTTTGTCTGCGCAGCCCAGGTAACGTTTCCCTTGAATGATCTTTGCTCCCTCCATCCTGGAGTTTTCACCTGCGGGCCCTCCCCAGGTCACAACCAGGGGAAAGAGGGCAAAGTAGAGAATTCCAGAATCCTCACACTCAGCAATATATCGACGCTGCACGAAAAACGGAGCCCCTAGAGAATAAAGAGTTAGAGCCCATTCAAAACAAATTCCAAGTCCAGTTTGACAAAGCCGTGTTGATAACACCCGTGCTGCTTGTCCTATGCGCCTTTGGGTAAGAGCAATGCGTCTCCTGCGGGAGCGGGAGGGGTTGGGGTTGTTCCTTTCGCTTCGCCAGGCCGGCAAGAAGGAGCATCTGCAGGGGCCAGAGGAGCAGAACTGACTCTTCTGCTGTCTGAGCCCGGCCAGGCCTCTGGCCTCACGGTGGCCCGGCTTCCTCCATGCTCTCTGCAGGCCGCACTGGGGTGGCTTTCCCTCCGCGCTGGGGTGGCTTTCCCTCCGCGCTGGGGTGGCTTTCCCTCCGCGCTGGGGTGGCTTTCCCTTGTCTGTGTTACCAGTTTCCCACCGCTTCCCGGTGGGCGGAAGGAACAGCCACTCATCTGATTGTTTGGAGGGAATCCAGGACGAAGGGGCCGGTTCTGTGCCTCTTCATCTGCCCTCCAGAGAAAGCTTGCTAGCCTTTCCCTCCTCTCTCTCCCTCCCTCCTCTCTCCCTCCCTCCCTCCTCTCTCTCCCTCCCTCCTCTCTCTCCCTCCCTCCTCTCTCTCTCCCTCCCTCCTCTCTCCCCCTCCCTCCTCTCTCTCTCCCTCCCTCCTCTCTCTCCCTCCCTCCTCTCTCTCTCCCTCCCTCCTCTCTCCCTCCCTCCCTCCTCTCTCTCCCTCCCTCCTCTCTCCCTCCCTCCCTCCTCTCTCTCTCCCTCCCTCCTCTCTCTCTCCCTCCCTCCTCTCTCTCTCCCTCCCTCCTCTCTCTCTCCCTCCCTCCTCTCTCCCCCTCCCTCCCTCCTCTCTCCCCCTCCCTCCCTCCTCTCTCTCTCCCTCCCTCCTCTCTCTCTCCCTCCCTCCTCTCTCTCTCCCTCCCTCCTCTCTCTCTCCCTCCCTCCTCTCTCTCTCCCTCCCTCCTCTCTCTCTCCCTCCCTCCTCTCTCTCTCCCTCCCTCCCTCCTCTCTCTCTCCCTCCCTCCTCTCTCCCTCCCTCCCTCCTCTCCCTCCCTCCCTCCTCTCTCTCTCCCTCCCTCCTCTCTCCCTCCCTCCCTCCTCTCCCTCCCTCCCTCCTCTCTCTCTCCCTCCCTCCTCTCTCCCCCTCCCTCCCTCCTCTCTCTCTCCCTCCCTCCCCTCTCTCTCCCTCCCTCCCCTCTCCCTCCCTCCTCTCTCCCTCCCTCCCTCCTCTCTCCCCCTCCCTCCCTCCTCTCTCCCCCTCCCTCCCTCCTCTCTCCCTCCCTCCCTCCTCTCTCTCCCTCCCTCCCTCCTCTCTCCCTCCCTCCCTCCTCTCTCTCTCCCTCCCTCCTCTCCCTCCCTCCCTCCTCTCTCTCTCCCTCCCTCCTCTCTCTCCCTCCCTCCTCTCTCTCTCCCTCCCTCCTCTCTCTCCCTCCCTCCCTCCTCTCTCCCCCTCCCTCCCTCATCTCTCTCCCTCCCTCCTCTCTCTCTCCCTCCCTCCCCTCTCTCCCTCCCTCCCCCTCCTCTCCACTTCTCTATCCTTAAACTGGTGAGTAAATCAGGCTGTCCCTGCGCCGTTTGGCTGGCTCTCTTCAATCTGAAGTGGAAGTCGGGAAGGTGGACCATCTTTTCTTAATACAACCAGAGACTCTGCACTTGGGTGAACGAGAGACTTGCCAGCCCATTTATAGAGGCTCTTGTTGGCTTTCGGTTCTTGTGAGCACAAATTACCTCCCAGATATGGAAGGAAAGGAGTTGACTCTTGGGTCTCTTCCCCCTAAAGACATACAAACTCACCCCTACTTTAGAATTAGTAATATTGAGTACGTGATGCAAACTGAGTTTTTTGCCAATATATAATTCTTTGACCTATGTTAAGATGATGAATTCATAAGCAAACTGGCCGTAATAACCTTTCCTAAGAAGGTCTCATTAACGAGTCAGGCTGCTTATGAACTCAAAATATCATTAGAGTTATGTTCAGCAATTCCAGTAATTTCAGATCATTTGCTAACACAAGTGAAAAAAAAAACCACAAAAGTTTCAGAGGTCAAGCAGAATTAGGTATTGACATTTCTTAGGGAAAAAACAAGAAATTATACATGAAGACAAAAACATAAATGAAACAATGGGGTAATATTCAGACTGATTATAAGAAACCAAATACCCATTGAAGGCAAACCATGGAGCATCTTTGAAATGAGATTTAGCCTCAGGTCCTCTTCAAAAATAATAGATTAAAAGGAAATACGCAGTTGAGTAAGGGCTTATGGGAATGTCCTCTAATGGAACAATTTTTTGGAGTAATTGCACAGAAGTCAATTTGGTGATTTTTTATTGAACAGCACAGAATAATTTAAGGATGGGGGAGCACGCGCTTTCCATAAGCGATCACCCTCTTACTGGAAGGGCCGCCTCTGCATTGTGCCCAGGGCTGGGGGCATTCCAGGCATCCTCTGCGGCTTTGATTAATTACTTTCTTTATATTCTGTTTTATTAGGGAGTCACACAGTGTGGAATGAAGACTAACTTGATCAGAAAATAGCTTCTGTTGAATCAAAGGCTTAAAAATAGTATTGAAATGTGGTGAATCGGGGGGAAAAAAAGACAAATGGGCGTAACGAGGCTCTCAGCAGCTGCTTTCCTAACATGCAGGCTCCAAACTCTGTGCCCTTCACCCCAGCCGGGGCTAAGAGTTCAACCCCAATTCAATTACGTTTCAACTGTGTTATCTGTATACACCTCTATAGAAAGGCAACGAGAACTGAAAACACTGAAAAGATGTTTTAACACTTCACAAAATCCAAGCTGGTTAGACTAGTTATAGAGAGTAGTTACAGGTGTTGGTTGATCAACCATTAAAACTGAAAATGGTCAGATACCGTATGATGTTTTACACTGACCAAAACATTTAGAGGATACCAATTTCTCAGACTGGAAATTCATTCGGTATGACTTTCTAAGTATGTATGTCCCACCTGTCGGCCCCACCGACCTCCCCCTCTTTGACTTTACCTACAGTGCAACTCTTGGTGGTTCGACCCACATTGTAATACTTGAAATTGTTCACTAATTATTTTGTCTGTTTCTTCTATCATCCCAGCAACCTTAAAGGCTCTTCAGGGGCCACAGAACAGATATTCTTCTACATGATTAGACTTCCCAGCAGTGCTTAGACATGCGGGGCACAGAAAGGACGATCAGCACCCCTAAGCTGTGCTGCTCCCTGTTGCCCTCAGAATAAAAGTCAGAAAGCAGCCGGCTGAAAAGCGGCCCTTCATCCAACGCTGCCAACTCTCCAGCTTCATTTCTCACCACTGCCAACACTTACCTCACCAGTACTATGTTCCAAGCATACTGGATTTCTTTCAAAGTCTAAATATGTGACATACTCTCTCTTAATTTAGGACTTTACACATGTAGCTACACTTTTCCCTTCCTCCCCATCACCCAGATTATACTGTTATTGACTTGACTTAGATATTCCTTATTGTCACATTTTCAGGAGGCTTATCATGAGACCCAAGACTAGGGTCAACATCGCTCCACTGTGCCCCTCTAATACCCACCACTGCTGTATCACTCACCAGCTTGCATTATAAAGGCTTTACAAATGCCCATTGGCCTGGACTGTGCCTGGGTCACAGTTCTATCTCTTGCAATCAACGGTTCCTGCCACGACCCAGACTGTTCATATTTGCTGACTTAATCCATGAACAAATAATTTAACAGATGGTCTTGGGGGGTGACTCTCAGTGATATCTGCTAATAGTAAAGAGTAAAGGAGGTCAAATGTATGGTGACAGAAGATTTGACTTTGGTTGGTAAACAATTAATGCAATATACAGATGATGTGTTATAGAATAGTATACGTGAAACCTATAGTTATACTAATCAATGTCACCTCAATACATTTCATTAAAAAGGAAATTCTCATGCTTGAAGGGTTCTAACTATTTGGACTCCCATCTCAGATATTCTGCTTTAGGAGGTAGGCTATTCGTTCTGACATATCGTGGGTACCACCTAAAGATTGTCCTGGAAGCTAAAAATTAGAATACAGTCTTTATACAATTGCAGGATTTGGTGCTGAATGAATGCTCAGGAAAACACCTTACTAATAAAAGTGGCCTATACCCGTAAAGTCCTCACTTACAGATAAACTGAACAAATTGGGACAAACTTGTAAGTTTAGCTTGAAAATTATTAACTAGACTGATACCCAAGGGCTTGATTTACATGACTGATTTGGCTAAAAAACCAATTTAATGCAGTTTTTAAAAATTATTTTTTTTCACATATGTGTTCCTAGTAAATACACAATGCCTGAATTATGGTTTTTAATGGATTTGAGAGGTTTTCCTATGCTGCTGTGGTGGTCAGGTGGACAGGTAAAAGCACTTAGGTGCGGTCTTGCCTAGCCGGGCGAATCGCACACCTCTTTATTTCCTTTGTCATTTCAAAGGGTGGGGGGAGCTACGAAACCCTGAAAACCTTTTGTTCTCTCTCCTTGAGGCTCTTCTGTAAACATCCCAGAGTATTGGCTCTGTGAGTGATATGTCTGGACCATCTTTGACTTTCTGAAATCCCCAGGAAAAATAGGTATAATCAGAGATTATAGAAGTCTGCTGGCATTCTAGAAGTCACTGGAATCATTACTGAAGAATCCAAATGATGTCAAAGGGAAGGCAGTAATCCAGACAATCTGATCCTTTAAGGGATTAAATTTTCAAAACCTGAGAGAGGAGTAATGGAGTGGGAATCACTTAACCCTAAACTACAAGGGCGAACACCGACATCCATATCATAAGAGTTTTGCAGATAGATTTCCTTTCTTCTCCTGGGAGTCCTCGTGCCCAAGCGGCCTTTATTTTCCATTACCTCATGTCACAGACCCAAGTTACAAATCAGAAACCTGTTGACTTAGGATATGGCAGGTAGGTAGCTGGGTTGTGCGCTGCTAAAACTGAAGGAAGAAAATCATTTAAAAAATGTAAATGTCCAAATTACAGTTCAGTTTGAGCACAAAAAAAAATTAAAAAATTAAAAAAACACCTGGTCAACCCTTTTGAAAGCTGAAGAGAAATTTTCATACCTTGCCAGATGGAAGTTAAAAATGATCAGATCATAAAAATAAAAAATAAAAAAAAAGATCAGATCGATGTTTTCTAGGATTGATATACCCTTCAAATGTCAATGTTTTATGAAAGATTTTAGAAATTTGAATTGTCACCATGTAAATAATAACTGATAATAAACTATAATGACATAACATTTTTTATAAAGCATTTTCATATTTATTAGCTCTGCTTGCACCTACAATATACCTGTGGAATAGCCAGGATATTTTTTTCTATTTCACAAGAAAGAAACTGAGAATTAAGTAAGAAGATGAAATGAATTGGCCAGAGTATTTTCCCTCTTTCCACTATCTAAGTCCACAGAAATCTAATTTTCCTCTGGTTGACAATCTGGAATAGAGAAAAATAAATCACTTTTTTGCCAACATCACTTTAATTCAGTTTGGTGATAAGTGAAAATCATTTTGCACTGGGGAACCAAGTTTCTACAGGGAAAAAATAGGTCGTATGTTCTGCTCAAAGTGGGAGAGCAATGAGAACAGAACGATATTAAGTTTCGTGAAGTCAGCTGGTTGGCCCCTTGGGGTCCCAATGGGAGCCCAAAGGCATCTCCTTGGAACCCTAAGGAATCCTGGCCATGCTCCTGCGTGTCCTAAATTGACGTCATCACATCTTTACATTGCCCATTCTTATGAGATACTCTCATGCCTTTGAAGTAAGCGTTTCCCAAATAGTTTGCTCTGTCTCTTTTGATTGGCAATAAACAGCAAATGCTTCTGATGTAGTAGCTGGAATGGAAAAGGTGTTCATTACATACTACTTTTAAACTATTTAGTATGGAAAAACAGGACCCTTAGAAACAGACTTAAAGCCTAAATAAGCACCGAGTGGAACTTCTCTCCCTGTGCTCTCATTTCTATAAAGAGGTATTTGCCAAACCGAACATTTTATGGAGAGAAGATTTGGGGGTAGTGAGGGAATTTTTTCCAGGCAACAGGGCAGTATTTGTAAAGTCCCCGTAGAGTAAGAAATAATCATAACATATTTGGAGAGTTACAACTCGGACAATAAGCTTTAGCCCAAAGAAGCATTTGGGAGTGCGGCAGAAGAAAATTCTGGAAACAGAGACAAGTGCAAGACCGGGAAGCACTTTCAATGCCAAGATTAACCTGGATGCTATCTCATAGGTTATGAGGAATTACTAAAAACCTGAAAGCAGTGGAGTGACATTTTCAGGTTAGGTTAATTCAGATTACAGAGGATGGTTTGAAGCCTAGTCAAATTGGATGTAAGGAGGACACCTAATAATCTGTTAAAGTCACAGAGGATCAGGCTTCCCTAGGCTATGACAGAATCTCTAGTATTTGCGGGTATAACTTTCAAGAGGAAAGGTTCAATAAGATGGCCACAGTTATTGCCTTCTCTATATCTATATCTAAGTCCCTTTGCAATGGGACTGGACAGGCCCTTCCATCAAAATACGGAGCCTCCCCACAGCTCTAATTTGGTCTGGCTCCATGCCTGGCTTCGACCAAGACAATGAGGCCGAGGGGACACTGTGCCACTTTCAAAACTAGGCCTCCTCGCTCTGGAAACTACGTGTGCAACTCTGCTCTCTCCTAAAAATCCATGAAAATAACAGTGAGGGAAGTGTCTTTTAAAAGGCACCAGGGGAACAAAGGCATCAAAAATGACAAAGATACTGGAATTAAATTAATTAATTTTCTATCAAAATACCTAATAGCATATGTTAAACTGGCATGGTTTCTTTGCCGATTCCTTTGGTTTGTGGAGCTAATGCATTAACAGCTATTACTATGAATCAAAATGAGTTAAGGTAATTTACAGATGTAGTAACTTGATCTAAATGAACAGTCACAATATGTAACTAAATCCTATACAGCGACGCATTAAACCATTGCCTTTGGGCATAGTTTCCACAAAATAATTACATATTTTTGAAATCATTGCTGACGCTACTTCAGAAGATGTGTCTTTCCTGGTTTTCTTAGGGTCAGTCTCATTGCTAGAATTCCCCTGATGGATGACAAACGGGGGCAACACTCTGAACAAATTACAAGTGTATTATCAACTTTCTTGAAAAATAGAAAGCTTGCACCTAATTTATTATTAAGCATGCACTCTTGTCATTTTTGTTTTAAAGGTTTATTGAGAATTTTTTAAAAAAATGATCAAACAACATAAATAAACAGTTGTTGACTTGCAACATACAATAAATTATAAAACCGAGGAGGATAGCTAGGTAGAGGCAGAAGGCCCCTCCTCCTACCCTCCCTGGCTTCCAAGAGGAAAGAAACTTGTGAAGGAAAACCGCAGAGAAAAACAAGGTCCACTTCTATCCAGCTGGGCCGGGCACCCAGACCGAAAGGTAACCTATAGCCAATTACAGTGCCATTATAATATCATTAGCATTGCGGAGATGCCGGGACCCGTCACGCACTGATGCAGTGGCAGATCCAGAAAGGACCAAAGGAGGAAAAAACTCCCCCTCCTTTTGGGAAGGTGAAGCCTTCCCTCCTCAGGCCTCAGCGCTGCCCAGATCCACCCCTTTGCGAATTCCCCACCCCACTGACCCAAAATATAAGCTTAGCTCCCAAAACCCTTCAGGGCAACTGACACCTCCAGTCGGCCTTCACTCCCTCTCTGAGTGGGCACTTTCACTTCAATAAAATCTTTGTGCTTTGCTGACTCCCTGTCTCACTCTTTTGTTTTGTTTTGTTTTTTTAACTATATCTTTATTGATTTCAGAGAGAGGAAGGGAGAGGGAGAGAGAGAGAAACATCAATGATGAGAGAGTCATTGATCGGCTGCCTCCTGCACAACCCTGACTGGGGATCGAGCCCACAACCTGGGCATGTGACCGGACCCAGAATCAAACCGTGATCTCCTGGATCCTAAGTTGATGCTCAACTGCTGAGACATGCCCAGCCTGGGTCTCACTCTTGAATTCTTCCTTGTGCAGCGACATAAACTTGCACCTGTCACTGGGTTGAGGCCTCCCTTCGCCTCCCTGTGAGTCTCCGACATCGGAACCACCATAGGAAGAATGTCCCGGTAACTTTCTAAGCACTCTGTGGCTGAATGGTTTAGTCTCTGTTTCCCACATGGACTTTGGGTTCACCAAACCTATCATTTCTGAAGTTTCTCATTGACCTCAGTCCTCACCAAAGGGAGTCGGGCAACTTCCTGAATCTCACTGCTCACACCTAAGTGGTCGTGGCATCACCTGGGGAGTGCAGATAAGGCTGACAGGTGGGGAAAGAAAGAAAAACTCCTTGTTTATTTCCTTTGCAAAGTAACATCTCTTCAGGTTGAACAACCCCATTTTCTTCTCATTGCCACCTCTGGAAGAATTATTTGTCCCCATTGATTCCAGGAAGTTGCTTATCAAAATGAGGTAGGGGGGATTGGAGACAGAGGATATGTTCAGCTTGCAGAGTGTGTGATTGGATAAATCAATTCTGTGAACTTTTGAACATTTCCTGAGTCACCTATTTTTTCCTTTTACAATCAATACATATGTTTTCACAGGGTCAGGACGTTATTTCAGAACCACAAATATGTGCCCTCGGGACATTTGTATCTGCTCACCCATGGCCTTCCTATTATTTTTAAAGGAAAAAAACCTCCCATGATGCTATCCCTCAAAAACCAAACAAACAAAAACCAGTAGAATTGTTCCCTGTTTTCTTGATCCCATCCAAAACCGTTAGTTGCTTCTCCTGGAGAAGAGGCAACTTGTCTACTGAAAGTTCAGGGACACTAGGAAGGGCATCCGCCCCCACTCAGCTCGTATTTGCTATCGGGGCCGCCCGCCCATCGTCAGGGCTGTCAGCCTCCCACTCCACCAGTAGAGAGAAGTGCAAATCCAGGGCAATCCTCCGGAGGGGGAATTAACAGTATAAAACGACAGCAGCGTCCTCATAGACGAGGCACTCGCAGACCCACAAATACTTGTGCTGAAGTGGGTGAGCCTATCTGGTCCCTGACTGTTTTGACAAATGAGGAAACTGAGCCCAGAGCCAGGGAAACATTTTCTGATATCCACAGTTAATTGTGACCAGGACTCAGGTCTTCTGATTCCTCACCCACTGTTCTCAGAGGAAGAAAATAACAGCTGAGTGGAGAAGCTACTGGGTCAGGAACCAGTGGAAGCCAGAGAGAGGACCAGGAAAATAAGGGTCAGAAAATAGGAAACCCAGGGATGCCAAAGAAAATCTATTTGTGTCTGAATTGCCCCAGATTAATTATAGGGTCAACGAGTAATAGGGTTGCAGCAATACATCGCACTCTCCCCCGTCGCACCAAAAAACAATATGCTCCTGGGCCTTGCTACTCAAACTAGAAAGACCAACCCCATCGCCTCGCCCAAGGCTTTGTTAGGAACGCACAGTCTCAGGCTCCACCCCAGAGCCACTGACCCAGAATCTGCATTTTAACAAGATCTCTGGGGGATCCAAGTGCACATTAAGAAGTAAGAGAAAACACCAGGCTAGGATACAGGGAGGGGTAAGGTAAACCTTATGTCGTCTCTTACTGGAAGTGAATAGAAATATAAAACACAAAATTAGAAACTCTTCTCGTTTATTTTTTGCTGTTGCATGTAACTTTCCTTTAATAATATGAGTCTTATGAGGAACAAATGTTACATACAATAAATCAAATGCACAGATCCTGGCTCGCTCCATCCAGCAGCCTGGAAAGGGTGTTGAACCCCCAAAGAGGCTCAGGTTGGCATCGTGCCTTCTTATTTCTCTTTTCTTAAAGATGCAGGAAGCTGAAGGTTAAAGCACAAAATTGCTTTCACCAGTCTCATGAATTTTGAAACGTCTCCTGCGCCTCTGATGTTACATTGCATAAGGGATAAATGCAATAAGCCTGGCTCTCTGGCTGCCATAGCAACCTGTTGGTTCAGAACCAGTAGAATTGTGGGATTATCTCTAAGGGTGAAAGGGGAGGGGTTCCTAAGCTTTGTTTATTCTTTAGTCAGTTCTCTGTGCAATGCCTACAAGTGGGAAGACTAGGGAGAAATTCTGCTGTTTCTTTTAAAATCTCTGTAGAATTTTTAAAACGTCGTGGTTATTAAATATTCATGTTAGGTCTGTAAAGGTTAATTTGTCATTGCATCATTATTAAAATGTAGAGAACAAATAAAATCAAAATTAAAGTCTTCATTCTGTCTTTTTAAAAAGATAGGCTTTGGGCACTGGGAACAAAGGGCAATCATATGAAATTGGAGCTTGATCTTGTCCGTTTTCTCTGCCCATGTTTGGGTAACTTGAGCATAAATTGGGATTTTAAGCTTAAAATAAACCAGAAGTATTGGTTCATCCCACCTACAGACTTCTGAACACTCCAGTTCCTGGGAAATGGCCCCGGCTAAATCAGAGCCCATAACAGATGAGATCAGAACTTGTCTCATCACCAGCCACTTTCTCAAAATAACTGCAGCATGAGAAATAATCCTGTTTGCTCATGAGGCCTAAGTGCCTTCACAAGGTGCTCTAATTTTACGCAAATACATTATATGAATTTCTTATGTCCTCTCTCTACATAATGTCCTGTGCTGAGATTTGCACATTGCAAATGGTCGGTAGCTGTTGATTAATTGATTGGGAAATTCTACCTTATGTTTAGCAACTACTTAGTTGTGGGCACTTTGAAACCACATGCACAGTATTGTTGAGTCCTCACAAAAAAATACCTCAGATCCAGCTAGAGTAAGTGCCTAATCTAATAAATAGCAAAGCCAGGATTTTACTTGGTTTTGTTTTGTTTGTTTTATTGGCCTTAAAGCCTCTTCTCCAAGTGAATGTTCCATGAGGTCAGGCGAATTTCTGGAGTTGAAATCTGAATGCTGTTTGAGCTGTGATACAGGAATTGATATGCCAGCCAACATTAGAAAGGCTAAGTTAAAGTACTATGTGGCCGTCCCAAACTCACCGCATAATACCTGAGTAAAGATTTAATTGTTAATTAAAACATCAAGCTCTTAAGTATTTCTAGATCTCAGGGTTAGAAAATTTCTAGTTGAAAAGGAATGCCAGTGTGGGAGTCTAGGGTTGGATTCAAACTCAAATTAAGGCAAACATTAAGTTAGATATTCTTTAAAGCATAAACCATGGCACCACCTTGAGATTGCAGATGTTCCAAAAACACCCAGATGAAAGAGCTCAGACAACGCCGGGGGATGCACAGCAGGCACTTTGCTTCTATTAAATTGAGCTGAGGTTACAGAAAGTACATGCACAGATTCCATAAAGCATGAAGCCGCAAAGGGAAAGGTATGATGGCATTGCTCACCCATTCAACACACGTGCATTGAGCAGCTCACGTGGAAGAGGCACAGGCTGGCCACTGCAGGGGATGGTGAGGGGCTGTCCAGAGCAGGTCCCTGACTTCAGAGCTTACCGTTCAACAGGCGAGGCGGACGGGTCAACGAGACTAGCCATCACTATATGGCAAGACCAAGAGACCCAAATATTGCAGTGAAAGTAAAAGAAAATCACTGTGAAAGCCAGGGGAAGAAGCAGCTGGTGCCCTCAGCCCCTAGGAATGACGAAAACATCGGAAGAGCCCTTCAGGCTCAGGAAGCAAAGACTTCAAAATATAAATATGTGCTGGAGCAGCAGCGATTAGCAATGTGACTATTTCATCATTATGGCTTACTTAGCACAGACTTCACAGGCCACCCTTCACCCAGTCCTTTCACCCCATTACCGCTGTCCCCCTGCACTGTCCAGAAGTCATGTCAATGACAGTGACTTAATTAAAGGGCTTCAAGGGGGGAAAAGAGAGTCTGATTACATAACAAACCTCAAGGTGTCAGCAATACATTCTTACTTGAAAATACCCAGAGAATAGAAAACAGAATGGATATAAGCATATGTAAATGATATGGAAATTAATTATAAATACACCTGTGGCTTTGGCTTTCCAGGAAAACTTGCTGATAATTGCTACAATAAACGTTCTGGAAGGTAAATACCATGTGAACACTTGCAAACAAATTGCCATCTTTGTTCCAAATCAAAAGGCTTAAACTTCCAGGAAAACTCCACTGGCTTTTCAGTCTCTGGCTCTTTTCACTCCTCAGAAGTTCCCTGATCAAAACTCACAGGGCTTCCTAGACCTCCAACAGTCAAGAATAATAGTTGCCCCATAAATAGCTTTAGCTGTAGTAGCTACGTATTTGGGCTGGCATAACTTATATCAGCATGTGGCTAATCTCCATTCCCTTTATAATAACAGTAATCATTTTGTTCTATGGGGGTAAAATAACTATAATTCTCTTCTATATTAATAAAAATGCCAAAATTACTATAATTTTGTCATGCTAGAAAACTACTGCATCTTAGAGGCATGCCTAACCATGGCCTAGGCCCTTCTGATCATGCACAAGTGGAATTGAAAAAATATCTTGGCCCAGTTGCCACCAGCTGACAGCTTTCAAAGTCTGAGCTCTGATCTCCAATGTTCAGAGGTTGGGGAGATGGAAAGGGACAGCAAAGGATACTGAGAAAGAGTGGCCAGTGAGGTAGAGGGAGAGCCCGGCATGTGTGGTGACCTGTACACCAAGCAAGGAAGGTCTCTACAGGGGAAATAGTGATCACATTGTCAAGTGCTGCTAAGTCAAATAAGATAAGGACTTGGAATGGCCGTCAGATTTAGCAGTGTGGAGGTCATCGCTGACCTCAACAAGATCCCTTTCTGTGAAGAGGTGGGGGTAAAAACCTGATTGAGAACGTAAGGGGAGAATTTGGGTAAGTTTTACATAACTCTTTAAAGAGTTTTTCTGAGAGGGAAGAGACAGGGCAGTAGGTGTAAGGGAAAATGGGATTAGAGGAGGTTTTTGTTTGTTTTGTGGGGTTTGCAGATGAAAAAAATTGCAAACTATTTGTAGGCTGATGGGGATGATCTAGGACAACGACAGAAGTTGCTGCACAGTGAATGGGAGAATTACTAAAAGGATGTGCTCCAGCAAACAAGAAGGCAGGACTGAGCGCACGAGTGGGGGGCTTAATAAAGGCGGAAACCCAGGCCAGTTACCCACAAGGAAAGGGAGCAGGGACTGTATCGCCCCAAATGCAGCAGGTAGGTAAAAATGAACATGGGAGCCTGAGGGCCTTCTCCTCAGGTTCTTTATTTTTCTCAGTCAAACATGAAGCAATATAATCACATGAGAGTGTGGACCGTGGAGATGGGATTAGATATTTGCTGGCAGAAGGGAAATTACGATGCTATCTAGGGGAGAGAGACTGAGCAGCTGGGGGTATACAGGATTCCAGGAGGGTATTAGGGGCCACTTGAAGTCCCTGAGCATCAATAAAGTGAAATCAATCGGTCAGGGTGTGTTTTCCTACTATGTTCAGTTGTGGGAGAGGAGGTACGCGTGGGTGGAGAATTGGACTTCACTAGAATTCTAGGGAAAATGCTAAGGGAAATGAGCCGGTCAGAGAGAGACAGGTGCCACATGATTTCACTCTAAGGAACAAAATGAACTAACAAGCAAAATAAAGGCAGATGCATGGAGAGAGAGCAGGTAGACAGGTGTCGGGGGGTGAGGGGTTGGGGTACTGGGTGGGGGGTGGAGGGATTGAGAAAAAGGGATTGCCCAGGAGAGGGGGAGGAGGAGAGGGGAGGAGGGCATGGGGCATAAATGGTGATGGAAGGAGGCCTGACTTGAGGTGGTGAGCACACAATACCGTATACAGAGGATGTGTTGTGGGACTGTGCGCCTGAAGCCTGTGTAATTTTGTTAACCAGTGTCGCCCCAATAAATTCATTCAAAGGGGAAAAAAAAGAAACATGAGAGACCCAAGGGGGTTAAGAATGTTTACAAAGGAGCGATTGTAATGACACGTATGAAATTTAAGCTTCTCTAGGCGGGAGGTGAAAAATATAGGGAATGGGAGAGAGCGGTAAGATGATCGATCCATGGATTACATTTTCGGTGGGCGTGGGGGTTTATTGGAACAAAGGCACTAGAGGAAGAAGTACACTGGAGACAAGGAGGGTGGTTGGTAGAGTGAAATGTTTAGATTTAGATGTAGGGTAGGTTGCACTTACTAGTAAGAAAAAGGTCAAGGGCATAACAATGCAAGTGACCAGCCTGGAAAGTGCCCGAAAGGCCATTTTCCTGGATATTGAAATTGACAAGCATCAGGCAACAGAAAAGTGACAGTGAGCAGAAGCTACTGTTTCTAACCCACGAGGGGAGGTGACCAGGGCCATAGACACCGCGCCAGGGAGAGGTAATGGGCGGGCCCTGGGTGACGGCAGGAGATTCAAAGCAGCAAATCCATACAGTGGACACCTTACGTTTACAGCGTTACATGCCCAGTGTGTTGCAATTTTTAAAAAAGACCGCTACTCCAGCCGTTCCAGATGCCCAACATTTTGGCTTGTCCTTTACTTGGACTTTGTGAACCTCTGTTTACGTTCTTGAGGCATCTCATTTGACTTGGTTTTACTTTCGCTTGCATCTAAGGTAATCCTCAAGAGTAATAAAGCTGTGTTCGCATACCACCTCCCCTCAAAAGAAAAGTTGAAAGAAAAAAAAGTGTCCCCAAAGCAGCAAAAAGGAGCAAGGAAGAGAGTTCCAGGGGAGGCAGCAACTTCAGGAGAGAGAGAGGTTTCCCTCGGAGCAAGGTGAAGGGAATATTACAGAGGAGACTGAGGATCCAGGGGCCTTGCTGATGGCAGAACCCAAGTAGGCTGTAGAATATGGGAAAGAGCAGGAACGGGGGGTCAAAAGGGGGGCCTTGAGTGTGGGAAAGGAGGGATGACTTGGAAGCCTTGTTATAAAGGGTACAACCGGTTTAGTCCTAACTGTCCCCAAGGCAGGTAAGGAGGGGAGGCTGAGTATGGACGAGAGGGAAGGCTGGGTCGGTCGGGGTCTTGCCAAGCTCATACAGAGTGCCAGGCTCTTATCTGACTCTGATGGAGGCCTGGCTCCTGCAGGGGTGCAGGCTTGGTGTGCGAGCAGTTCCTCCCTCCTCCCGGGGGTAGCCTGCGGAGGGCCCCTGCTTGGAGGGCTCCAGCTACTCCGTGACTTCTGCTGAAAGACTTCTGGGCAGGCAAAGGGGCAGTGTTGCCCTAATTCCAACTAGTTTTTCACCCACATCTTTGAATGGTACTTAGAGCTTTATTTCTTATGCTAGTGAGCCATGTACTTGTGGAAAAAAACCACTTTGGATCAGAAATAAATATGCCTGATGACTCAGTAGCTGGAGATGTAGTGAGTGGTGCTGCGAAAAAGGCAAAGATGCTTGCTGGCTGCTGTCTGAGAGAAGTCGGGCAGAGAATATATGTCTCGAATTAAACATCCCCCAGCTGCCAGTCCTGGTGCCTGAAATGTTATCGTGAGAGAATCGTGGAATTTCTGGTCTCACTGAGACTTGACGAGAAAAGCACCACTTTGCGTCGTAGCAGACTGAGCATGAGGTCCCGCATCCCCCTGATCTGGGTATCAGTCCCAGCCTGGACCCGCACCAGCTGTGTTGTGTCTGTCACCTGCTCTCACTTCCTAACCTGTCAGGAGGGTCACTTCTGTTGGCTGGAGATGGGCCAGGTTCTCACGTCTGTTAAGGGCTTGCATGGAAACAGTCGCACGTGGGAGTCCGTGTCCTAGGAGTGGCCTGCTGCATGGAGCGGGAGGTGGGAGAGAACATACAATGGGCAGAAGGCGGTGTGCACATCCGCACCGCATGACATGTAAATCTGCACCTGAACCTGAAGCTTCGCAAATGTCCTGGCCCTCTCAAGTCACTCTGCTGCCTCGTGGGGCAGTAACTCTCTCCCATGGAAGTATCTGAGTAAAGGCCACATATTAGAAACGCTGTAGACATAATTCACCTCTAAGGTCTCTTCCAACTACAGAGTATTGGATTTCATAAAATTGTATAATAATTGGACAGAAAAGAGTCAGGGCAAAATTATGAAGCAGGAAAAACCTACATCCAGTGTTTTTCCCTCAAGTTATTCAAGGATGGCCTCCCCTCTCCACCCGAGACACACATACACACACACACACACACGCACAGACGCACACACATGCCCTCACTTGAAAGTGGCCCTACTGAGACCTCATGAGCCCCTCCCCACCCCACCCCCGAAGTCCCAAGCCTCAGGGGAGGGGCGCCTCCCAGAGAGGCAGCGTAGTGAAGTGGTTAAGAACACAGGCTTTGTCAGCTGACACTTTGGGAAAGTTATATAACCCTTCTGAGTTTTGTTTTTCCTGATGTAAAATGGAAATAAAAGGCCCTTGACTGTGGGATAGTAGAGGCCAAATGAAGTAAAAGTGTGTAAAGTATTTGGTATAATGCCCAGTGCACAAAAGGCATGCAATAAATACTGACGATTCTTTATTTCCTTGGCGGTTGTTTTTTTAAATGACCATTGTCATTTCCTTGCTCTGTATCTTTTCTTGCTGCTGCTGCTGATTTCCTGCTGATGTGTTAGGATGCCGATATCTTCCCTGCCCCCTGAAGTGACGCCCAGTGTGACAGTTAGGTGCTGCCCACCTCACTTGGGATCCTCTCTGGCACTAAGGCCCGAGAGCAGCAGCTGGTGTTCTCACGGTGCCCGGCCCATTCACTTAGCTGACAGTCACTCTGAAGGCCTTTCCACCCCTCTGGAATCATACAAAAGAGGCAGAAGCCTTGTGTTCTGGAGACCAAGGTGACCTGGAATAGGCAGGTTGCTTCTAAGTCTACAGTCATTTCTGATTGCCCCATACACAGCTCTTTTTTTTCAGTGTCGGTTATGTGTATGGAAGACTTAAATGCTTTTACGCATGTAAATCAAAGGAAAAAGATATAAACAGGAAAACAAAAGGCTCATTCCATACGTTATACATACATGAGAAAAGCCTTAGGCAAGCCTTAGGTGGCGGGCTGGTAGAGTGCTGCATCCTACAAGCCTGTACCACGGCCTTATACGCAGGACTCACGACGTCTCGCCCGGGTTGGCTGTGGAAGGGGACAGTTTTCTCTTTGGGCTCCACACTGCTTGCTCTGTAACCATTGCCTCTGGTTTCCAGAATGAAGAGTCCACAGTTGGGCAGAAATAACATTTATTAATCAAAAATAAAGCACACATTGAAAAGGCCGTGTAAATAAAACTATACATTTATAATGTTTTATTATTTTTTTTTTGCTTCAGTACTCCACGAAACACTACAGACAATAACAAAATAATTCAATAAATATTAAAAACTTTCCAGAGAATTATAAGACACTTTATCATATGGGAGCATCCACAATGCCACGACCATTAGATACACTGTGAAACACGATCATAGGTATCTTTCTTAAATAAGGGGTATAATTACTTTTTTTAATCCAGAAATCGTAACATTTACACCTATCAATACACAAGAGAACAACGCGGCGTGAGTGAAGCAGACACTCCAGCGTAAGGGAGACGTCTGTCCGCACGTGGTTGAAAGATATTACAGTGTTAACAGGATAGAGGTCAACACACGAAAGAGAAATGTTGGGGTTTTCTTGGGGCAGGAGTGAAAGCAGGGCGTTTAATGAAAGCCTCTTACATATTTTCCATTGCTCTCTTAGTAATGTGCTCCCTTCCCTTTTCTGCCTTTTCTTGGTTGAGGTGCTCCAGCACTTTCATCAGCAGGTCTTCATCCAAGTACTGTCTGCTTGGAGGATTCTCACTCTTCGGGGGCCCCACGGGGAGCCTTTTGCTCACCGAGGCCGCCTTGTCAGTCTCCTGAGGGCCCCCGGGATTGGCGTGTTCCTTGACGGCCTGCTCCGCCTGGTCCTCTCCCTGCAGCTCCTCTTCGGCCGAGACCTGGCCGGGAGCTCGCTTCATCTGGGCCGAGCTCATGATCTCAGGGTATTTAACTAGCATCCTGGCCAAGTACTCTCCTAACTCCTGATCTTTGTCATTCAGGTTTTCATATGCCATTGGCCTGTTTTCAACATCTGGCATCCAGGCCCCTTTGGACAGCTGGTTTGCTCTCGATCGTCCAGGACCGTAGGGGAGCCTGGGCAGAACCTTCTCTCGGTTATACTGACTGGGCGAATACGGGGGCCTTTGATTTGCAGCACCCTCCATCCCTAAAAGGCTCAAAATGTCCTCAACAGTGAGTCCATCGGGCAGGGCCTCCGTCCCAGCATGGCCAGGTATTTTGGGGTAGCCATTCTTGGAGAGCATCTTATTTTCGAATATATCCGGGCCGTCTAAGTCAGCCTCTGAGATGTCATCTAGGTCAACGGGAAGGTCAAGGTCGGGCTCCGGTTCCACTGATCCGTTTGGCTTCTCTCCTGTTCTGAGCATGTCGATTAAGTCTTCAGGGGGTATCTGTAAATTCCTGGAAATTTCAATCAGCTGATAAATAGACTGAGAATCAAGGGGCTTCTCAAAAAGCCTGGCTGCTCTCTCGCCATTCGGCCCGCTCTGCGCCCTCGCACCCCCCGCGGCACTCACCAGCCTCTTCAGGTAGGCGACGACTTTGGAGGCATCCTCGGAGAGCTGGTCTTTCCTCTCTTTGCGGGGATCATCCTGGAGGCCCAGCTGCCCCGAGCGCTTCGTTTCCTCGTTGGCCTGTTCGGTTTTTTCTACGCGCTCTTTGCTGTCCTTCGCCTCCTCCTGGGTCTGACTCTCCAGTTTTTCCTCCGCCGGGCTCCAGTCTTCCCCCCCAACCACGTCCTCGTAGGCGATGTTGTTGGCCTTGTAGATGTCATCGTCATCGTCCGCGTAAAGCTTGTGTTCGTCCTCGGTCCTGTCGCGCTTCCTGGTGTTGGGTCCCGCCAGCTTCCCCAGCTCCTGGAACACAGACTCCAGCGTGGCAAGGCTTTGGGGGGTGTACTGCTCCTCCACGATCTCATTTGTGCGCTTGAAGGGGTTGTCCCGGGAAGTGTCTTCGTACAGCGGAGGGAATCGGCCGTGCTTGAGCTTTCTCTCCGGCCACTGCTGAGTGTCGTAGTCATCGGCCGCGTCGGCTGGGAAGTTCTCCGCATTCAGGGCATAGGGCTTGTTTTCGTTTGGTGCAGACGGGGGCTCATGTTCGGCCTGCCTCAGGGCTTCAAGGACGATTCTCAGCCACTCGTCTTCGCTCAGGGAATCCCTCGAACTTTCATCCCCGTTTTCTTTCTGCTGAAGGGGAGCGGAGACGCCTTGGTAGGAGTTGTAGTCGGGGCTGCTTTCCTCTTTGTGAGCTTGCTGTCGGAGCTTTTCTATGTACTCCAAGGCCCTGATCATCTCAGGACTGGGAAACCTTTGGACGTTCTCCAGCCTGAGGTCTGGTTCTTTCTGTAGCAGCTGGTTTCGCTGAAATGAAGCTGCTTCGGCCCCAGAGATGAGGAAAATTAAAGGGATGAGAGACAGGGCTGCTCCAAGCCAGTGAGTCTGAGCTTCTGCCATGTTCGAAAGATGTCCTTAAAAATGGAAATAGGAGTTAACACAAATAAAGCAGACTAGAAGACGCGATGGCAAACACATAATTGACCATTGGGGGGGGGGGGAACATAGCAGAGATTACTTCACATTAAGCTTAGGATGACTGTTTTTAAAATCCAAAATTATGTCTTTCATGGTCCTCACAAGCTAACCGCAGGAATCTAGCAAAATTGTTGCCCATTTGCATCAAATTTGCATGATATACTCTGATATGGTGTTTCTCTAATTTTATTTTATTTTTAAATTACAAAACACATAGTTTGTTCTTAGTAGGCACTGTTTCTTTTTAATAAAGACTTTCCAAGATGCCTTTGAGTTTTCTTGTACAGCATTCTTATTGAAATCATTGGCAAAAAGGATAATTGGCTTAATTTAAAACATGTGTGTCCACATGCACACACACACACACACACACACACACACACACACACAAAATAATCTCCTTAAGGTTGTATGAAAAAAACATGTGGTTTAGTTCCTAAATTGCCCATCTAATTTTGTTGTAGAAATATAGCAGCAATAATATTATTACATATGATAAATTGATACAGCATGTTAATGTCAATCATACTGAATTACCTTGTGGATGGGTCCCACTCACATGCATTTTTCAGAAATCACTTACTCTCACTCTGTCACCCAAATCCAGCTATCAGTTTTGGAAGGGTGTATACCTTAATCAGCTCCACAGCATGTGTTTCCTCAGGTCGGAGCTAGGAGGCTAACCCAGTGAAGCTTCTTTTTGTGTAAACATATGAAAATAATAAATCAAACTGTTTTAAATTATCTGTGCTCCATATTTCTTCTAATAATTTTATTGTCACTGTCTTGCAATTGCAGTTATATTTTTCCTCAGAGTGTATAGTAAATAATAACAGATGCTACCGAGAGAACATAAGTCTACTTAACCAGTCTATTTCTGAACATGTGCGTGTTTAGATTCAGCTTGACTTATGTCTGTGTCTATTTTGGTCTGGACCTGTGAAATCTTAAATGACTCATACAGTTAAAGTATCTTAAAATAACCACTATGTAACTCCCAGTTTGGATACGTACAGACAATGTGTTGAAGTCTTCCTACTTAAAAGTCTTCATTCATTTTTTTTTCTGCACTGCCTTATTATCTCACATATGAATTAACAAATGCTACAGTTCTTAAATGTTTTACATTTGGCATTGCTAACATTGAAAATCTATGTTCATGCTTCCAATTTTGCTGCAAATGAGATAAATGTAAAGGAAGTTGATGGGTTTGTTCATGATATCTTATCTGGATCATGCTTTGTGATATATAAACAACGTGAGTACAGTTTTCTGTTAGCTTAGATATCAACTGTAGAAAATATTGTTTACTAGATCATATCGGCATTTAAATAATTTTTAAAGCCCCCAAATAGTGATAGTCATAGAAATTTCTTTAGCACTGATGCACATATTTATTAAAATAATTCTCATTAACCCTGCTACTTAATTTACTGAAAGGAAAATCTCTAAAGGCACGTCAGAGGAAACTTCTAAGATACTTACTATGAATCAATGTTTACTAAAAGAAATTTTATTCACAAATTCTTAGGTCTAAATAAAAAACACATTATGCATTGCTCCCTATATTATTTCAGAATTAACTTAGCCTTGGTAATCTATTTTCAGCATTATCATTTGAAACAGTAATTTTAAGAATCTCAGAGAACTCATTTTCTTTTAAATCATTATCCTGAAGTATTCTTAACATATGAATTTTGTGCTTGTCTTTAAAATCATTGCCTTATAGGTGGGCTTTGCTGTGAAGTTGGGGCAGAATTCTCAATGCAGTTATTTAAACCACAGCCTAACAAGCTCTACCCTTTGGTCATTTATACTGTTCAGTTTGGATCACATAGTTATTATTGCCTTTGAGTAAGACTCAAGGGATTTCTTTCTCAGGTAGCAGCTCTTCTAAGTAACAAAGATGGTTTCAGCAGCTCTAATATCTTATATAGGGTTTAAACTAAAGTCTCATAAGTTAAAATGTATTTTCTATTGAAATTCAACTGGAACATGGACAAATACAGGTGGATATATGTAATTCAAGCAATTCAACTAGTTAGGATACAGAAAAAAAGCACATTTGGCACATTCAAAATCTTTAACAAAATATCGTACAACCTTTTTCAATCAAAGCATAACAGTAATAGTTTATACAGTTATGGATGTTTTCCTCATGCATGCAAAATTACTCTCTCTCTCTAATTGATGGTCATATCCAACCTATAACCCAAGATAATATTTCACTCTGATTAAAGGAAGACGCCTGTGTTCGAGATCATTCTAATTTTACTTTCCTGGGACTAAAATTAAGAAATCATAATGTAAGCCCTTTCAGAGTAATCCAATTCAGAAAATAATCTTACGTAGTCGATTTTGAGCTCTTGCAAGGTAAATGTCAAAGAAAAAAACAGGTCCAAAATTGGTTGCTAAAATTTATTACGAATGTCTTTAACAAACTCTGCGTCATTGGAAACCTACTGTTAAAAATAATAAGCCTATAAATTGTATCTCTGGCTTTGTATCTGATTCTTGGGGGGGGGAACAGCAAATTAAGGAAAGCCACAAAATATCAAGCTTGGTTAATTTTGCATTCATATGTGTATCGATACTAACATTCTTAACTTTTTCACGCTGGTCATGACTAAATAACATTGTGGTTAATAAATATCCAACGGCGAGCGGTGCAGACCATAGACTCAGTCGCATCTACGCAGACCGTGTCCTTGCACCGGCTGCTGAGCAGCAGGTTGCAATTCAGTTATTCTACAGATACAAGCCCCCCTGGCGACCTTTTCTCCTCAGCTAGGAACGACGGGCAGAAAAGCAGCTTGGAACTTTGCAGCAAATGAAGAGAAGCGCGGTCTTACCTGCTGCTCGCGGGCCTGCGGAGGGCTCGGCCGGTTCAGCACCCGGACAGCTCCCCGCCCCTTATAGGCGCCGGGCGGCCGCGGGCCGCTGACGTCACCGTGCGAGCCCCAGCCCAGCCCGAGCGCCCGAGAGAGAAAATCATCACTTTATATGTATATTTTACCAAAAAAAAAAAGAGAGAGAAAATACTGCATGCTTACGCCACCTGTCTTTTTGTGGCAAAAACTGCAGTTGTCTTTCATCAAAACCTTTGAGGCTGGAAGTAAAACCCTGCGCGCAGTTTCCCTGGGAAAGCGAGCGCTCCGCCCGCCGCCCGGTCCCAGCGGCGGGGACACGGGGTCCTCGCGTCGCTGTGAGCAAGTTTTACAGGCGAGGCGGCGCCTTCTCCTCCCTGGCCGCGAAGCCACGGCGTTGGGGTTCCCTGGGGGCTTCAGGGGAGCGGGAGCCGCAGCACGGATGCCAAGCTTGCTTTCTTATTATGACCACGCGCAGCGTTGCTTTTACATTTATGTTAATGTGAATAAAATTTTAAAAAAAGTTTTCTCTTTTTGAAATGAGAGTAAACTTTTAGGCTCTAATGACAGGGTTTTGCTTTAGGGTTGCGATCTCATTTGGAAGCGGGCAGTCCTAAGGCTTCAGGGAGGGCAGGTGAAAATCCTCACGTGAATCTGTTGCAATGGTTTATAATATCTTATCTCAGAAATGGAAGCTCAACGGCTGGGTGTTAATGAAAACACTTCCATTAAGAAAAATAATTATTTCGGTTACAAAAAAATTGTGACGTATGCAATTAGAATTCACTTGCAGTCGAGGGGAAGTTGGGCTATAAATATTTTCCTTCTGTTCAACCTGATGAATTGAATACCTTCCAAAAATGTGACTGATCCAGGCAATAATATATTAGTCAACTCCCAGCCTCTCAGATTTGCAATTCATGAGCGTTGCTGTGCTGATTATCTGTTTTAATTATTTATATAAGTATAAATTTTAACTTTATTGTATTAAAGATTTGAGTTTCTAAAAATGATATAATTTGAAATATACTTTAAGTATGCAAAGGAATCTCGTTATATGATAGATCCCTTTATATCTCTGTTAATAAATAATCAGCCACTGATTTATTCATTCAGTAAATTGCAATGACTACTAAGTGACTGATACAAAGATGAATGATATATAAAGATATATGATGATACATATATATATATATATATATATTGTTTTTGAGGATGCTTTAATTTAATGGAGATGACAGGCAAGCAGATTATTTTGATATAAATTGGAAAGCACTAAGAAAGAGGTTAGCCAGCAGTATTTGGGAAGCATTGTGGAGAGCTACTTGGTTCAATGTAGAAATTCAGGAGCAAAAATTGAGTGGGGGGTGGGGGTAAGAGGGGGGAAGCCTCCTGGGAAAAGAACCCTGAAGTGAGATTTTTCATTACCAGGTTTTATTAAAATGATATCTAACTATGAGAGATAAACCACAGTACCTTTGAACTCCTCAAGGAAATAGGAATAGTTTTAAACCTTAGGGAAAAAATCTTGGGAAAAGTGGCCCTTGATTCTCTCTCTTTGCTCTCCTGGGGAAGATATTTGATTTCCCTAAACGGCTGAGAGACCCTCTGTGGATTGACATGGAACTCATCCAGCCTCTGGCTGGAGGCCTATGGCCAGTTCACCCAATAATCTTATGTTTCATGATGGGCTTTTAGAGCACGGTCAAGTTCTAGATCGAAGAGGCCTTAGTAAACGCCATTTCCCAAGCACCACTTCAATGACACCAGTTCATTTGCTGATATCTTTGTTATCTCTACACACGTGATAAGATTTTCTTAAATTTTGATAAAGGCCACAGTGAGTTTGACTTAATTTGTTTTCCAGGAGTTCTGTGTGGCCAGTTGAGCTAACAGTATCATCTCAGCCTCAGAACATTCCACAAGGTTACTCTTAAAGAGCTGAGTCGGTTCAGCATAGGTCTCAACAGCTCTCAAGAAAGTCACTCTTGACCTGGTTAATTCACATACGTGGAACTGAACTTTTTTGGCAAGGGCCAGAAACTGTGTTCCTTCTAAGATTCCAAAGTCAGCCTCTTTCCTGAGAGTGTCTTAATCTTCCCCAAATCCATATAAAACTTAATTCAAAACCTCCAGGTTGAATTGGGATGGCAGGAGGCGGCTGCTGGATGGACTGGCTCCACCAGCTACAGGGGTCGATAGAGCCATGAGCCGTATGTGGGTAGCCGAATTCCTGTCTACTGTAAGATACTATGATAAATGCTTATCACTCATTGGGTTCCATTATGTTCCAAGCATGGTACCTGGAATTTCAGCAACCTAATTTAAGCCTCAGGACAACTCTAATGGGTAGCTATTTTTATCTCTCTTTTGCAGATGAAAAAACTGAAACTCAGAAATAAGTAAGTTGGCCAGTGTTCCCTCACTTATAATTGGTAGAAGTAGGTTTGACCTTAGTTCCTTCCAGAAGTATTTCAATAATAAAGATTATGATCCAGGTACACTGCTAGGTGATAGAAATGCAGAAATGAATATAGCATGGATCCAATAATTAAAGGTCCATGTCTAGAATGTCATCACTTTGACAAAAATCCTCAGGGGTTGTCCCAAATTGCTTTTTCTGGTCACTGCACCCCAATAGCGTAGGCCCAGACTTTTATCTGAGGCAGCAAAATTGGAAAACAAAAGCCAACATTAAATAACTTTCTTGATGCTATGGGGCATATTAAAATATCTTCCAAACAAGAGAGTAGTTATTGAATTTGGAAAATTCTATTCTCTAGTGGCCTGTGTTTTATAGATTTTTCAATGAGTTATGCTTAATATATCTCTAGAAGCCATTAATTTTAGCCAGTAGTTATTTGTTCTAAAGAGAACTATTTTCTCTAATATATATCTATGTGGAGACGTTAAAGTGCAATATATACAGAGAAAAAGAAACCTTTTCATTGATGTGAAATCTTTTAGAGCATGTATAATATATTAAAGATAACCTATAAATCCTTTTATCATTAAGCCTAAGATACGATTATTTTAAGTGTTCCTTACAAAAATTTAATTTTCTGTTAGGTCTAAATTGCAAACTATCATTGCTTCCAAGAAGCAAAGCTCTATATCTTGGACATTTTCAAAATAATTATGTACTGTGTATGACAATGGTTTTTTACTAAATTAGCTTGCATCCCTACCATGGAGCTTTGAAGATCAAGCTAATCACTAACAATTTAAATCTAAGTAATTAAAATGAACTAATTTGTTTTTATGATTGGATTTCCTTAAATCTTGATCACTTTGTTCTTTGTTACACAGTTTCATATTTCATTTGGACCACATTTTTATTTTTATTTTTTTGTATCGTTTGTAAAAGCAATCTTCTACCTTAGTGATCCTTCAACTTAAAACGTATCTCTCTTCTACTCCATTACACTTCTCATTTTGTTTCAATTTATATAGACCCAGAGGGCCAACGCGTCTTCTTTCTCCTGTTTCCCCATCTCCTTCTTCTGTATCTAACTCCCCCCCCCCCCCCACTTCTCCTCCTTGGAAGACAAGGCTCTCATGGAGGAGTCCAACCTGCAGAACCAGGACCTGAGGTCCCCCAGCATTCGCGGGGGCAGGGCTGCACCGGCCCCCAAGGCCCGGGCTACTTTTCACTGCCCATTCCTCACCTGCCTGCCTTCCTCCCCTTCTTTTCAGTTTCCTTCTTTACCCTCCTCGTTAACTCTTTACCTCCCTGGTGCATCGCTTCCAAAATTTACTTAAATTCCTCTCTTTTAATGATAGGACACTTTTTAAGGTAATAGATGTTCACATCGTAAGATGACTTTTTCTTAAGCTCACTATCAGAAAGGAATGACATGTTTTTCCACTTCCCCTGCAAGGCAGAGCCTGCCAAATTGCTGTTCAGAGAACATATAAATCAGAAGCTGGGTACATTTAATTTAATACTTTACTGAGTTTCCCAGGCAGAATCCACTTGGAGGCAGGAACTCGGTTTTCTACCACGGTATCCTCACGCCTAGCCCTGTACCCTGGTCATAACCGCTGGCAAAAAATATTGACCAACACAATCTATTCAGTTGGATTGAACTGAATTAACAGGTTCTCATTCTTACTGTCAAAGCTCCACATACTCCTGGAAATTTTTTAACCCTTCGACTTGTCCTCATGCAAGTGAATTCATTCATTTGAATTCTAGGCACTGCTAGTAAATTATGTTTAGTTTTTTTTTTGGGGGGGGGGGTTCCTAAGGAAAATTTTCTTTCACTAGAGGAGCGCTCTGTATATTTCTATTTCTTCTCATTTTGAAAAACATTTTCCTGATATTTGAGCTAAAATTTGAAGTTGCACTTGAAGTAAAACAAGCCATTTAGAATTCCCAGTATTTGTTTACTCTTTGTAATGTTTTTCTTACAACAAAGATTTTTAGTGAGGAGTGAGGTATAAATTTGGGTAAATTGTGACAGGGCACAGGAGAAACATGGCCTTTTCAAGGTACAGTTAAGTTGCTGCTGTTTTCCCCATGAGCTTTTGTTTTTACTTCTATCAGTGGACCACATTACTGGTGGCCTTAGATGGACTAGATAACATTTAAGGCCCCTTCTAATTCTGGAACACTGAGCCTCTTTTCTGTGTGAAATAGAAGTTAGCTGCATAGTTATTTCTGCACTTGTCTGCTAGGTACTAAAATATGACCTTTCTCATAAACCCTCAGTGAAAACAACTTAAACCAAATAAGCTTAGGCTCTCTTCTCCATGGCCTTTGGATTCTAGAACCATCTGGCGCTCGGAGGGAAAGAAAGTACCATTCTCTTAATCCAATACTATGCATGTTTGAGCAGCTGCTCCCTCAGTGGGTTTTGGGAGGAGAAGGTTTGTGCACTAAGAGTGAGTTGCTTTGCTTAGAACAATGCTGAATGTCTCAGTCTTTCAGATTCTTCGGGCATACTTGTTTTGTGGATCAATGTTTTCAGTATTCACGTTTCCAATATTCAATAAGGATATTTCCTGATTGGAAATGACCCAACTACACACTTCTTCCTCTCCTTTTTATCAGAAGCCCAGGGAGATGTAGGAAAATCTTCAAGGTCAAAGTTAAGCATCTTTGTGGTTAAGTTTAGCATTTTGTGTACAGGGCTCCCATGGACTCACCAGATGACTTCCACGAGTGCTGTTTTGGTAGAATGAAAGGATCACTTCTGGAGGCAGGGCATTTGCATATATAATATGAGGTGGGGAGCTGAAAAAAGACTCCCCAACCTGATACCTTCTCCCCCAAATCTAGCCACTGTGTCCGCATTCCATATCACAGGTAATTTCCTTCTTGGAATTTTTTGTTCAAAGTCCAGAAACAAGTGAAATCATTTAATTACTTTGACACTGAAAAAAAAAAAAAGAAAGAAAGATATCCTACAGGTGAGTGGCGTTGAGAACACATTAGAGCAGTGACTCTCAGAGCGTGGTCTCAGGTCAGCGGCATCAGCATCACCATGGGACTTGATAACAATACACATTCTCAGGCCCCACCTAAATCTCCTGAATCAGAATCTCTGGCAATGGGGCCCTAAAACCCTGCCAGGTGGTTCTAATGGACACCAAGGTGTGAAGACCACAGAGTTATAGGTAAGAAGGCAGGCCCAAGCCCAGCCAGCATGGCTCAGTGGCTGAGCATCATCCTAGGACCAAGGAGATTGCAGTTCAATTCCCGGTCAAGGCACATATCTGGGTTGCAGGCTCCATCCCCAGAGGGGGGTGTGCAGGAGGCAGCCAATCAATGATGTTTCTCCCTTATCATTGATGTTTTTTTTCTCCCTCCCTCTTCCTTCTTCTCTCTCTGAAATCAATTTTAAAAACAGGCAAGCCCAAGAGAAGGGGTAGAGGGTGGACCCTGGGCTTCCTCAAAGGCCAGAACAAAGACCCTAGATAGAGGTAAGAGTGCTGCCAGTGGAGAAAGTCAGGAAAAATGAAGTCAAAAGCAACAAAGAGTGACATGATTGACTAATTTACAGTTTTGCTTTGTCCAGTCCCTCCAAAATATAATTAATAATGTGTATATTATAGTGTGCTGTTTACCAGATAGTTCCAGAGCAGAAAACAGATGCTCAGGGAATGTGTGACCTTAACATGCTGTTGTTAAGTTTGAGATGGTGGCTGCTCACACAGCCTTGTCCCTGAGTGAGTGATTACAACATGCAGAGTTTCCTTCTAAACCTTCGACGGACATGTCGCACGAGCAGGAAATAAAGCTGTTTTAAGCAACTGGTTTAAGGGGATTGCTTGTTACCGCATATAACCTAGCCTATCCTGACTGATACAAATATTGGAATCAACTAGTTTGTAATATTACTGTCACTTGAGTGCCTATAGCCTTACAGTTATAGGCCTACCCAGAGAAGAATGGTGAGATGAGTTGGCAGGGAGGCTCCTGCCCTGGTTTCCCCTGGGGGCACCTGTTCTCAAAGGAGTCAGTCAGATGCATCTGTTTCCCAAAGCATGAAATGCATATCCACAGCACTATTGGACGTGGTTTTATGCGAGGCACAGACATAACATCAAGTAACATTGAATTACATGGTCTAAAATTGCACAACTCTCCTGGTTGTACAAAGAAGAAAAGCTCACTTGTGGGCTAGAATGTCTTCAACACTTTCCTCACACTTGAACATATTCCTTTTTTGCCTTAGGCTCAAGCTTTCTGCAGGTTGCAGGATCAACCAGAGATTTATTAAGAGTCTTATCTTTTTATTGAATTTATAGTTTGGGTTGCCTCCTGTTTATATTACTGATAAAATTTTCAACCTGAGGCAGTGATACAAACCTCCTTATACTTAGTCTTAACAAAAGACTCCATCTAGGAAGATATATATTAAGTAAATAATAGTACTTATAATGCCTAGAGATAAAAATAACTCTTCAACTGAGTAAGTTTTTGGAAATTTGTGTTACAATGTAGCTTAACCTTGAGTGAAGTTTATTTCTCATTTTGGATCTAAAACTATTGGTTGTATAGTCAAATCTCCCTCCTATTTTTCCCATTTCTAAGATTGCCATATTCAGTGACTCCCCCCCAAAAAATTAATTAAAAAATGTTTTAGTTCTGCAGTAAAACTTTCCTGACAACAAATTCAACAGGCGTCAGTAACGCACCGCAGACGGCAGGCGAGGGCCCCAGGCACATCCCTCAACCGCCCGGGGCCTCAGTTTCCCCCTTTGCCAAGCGAGGGTACTATTACCTAGGCTGAGGGGCTCTGGGAGTGGCTGCCAGGATCCAGTTTCACTACAGCTGCGCAAATGCTCTGGGAAGCTTGAGGCTTCCCGCAGACGGCCCCTCCCGACCCCCGGGGCGCCCCCGAGGCCCGGCGGGCGGCGCCTGGACTTTAACAGTGTAACCAACGCGAAGGAAGAATTTCCTTTCCGTCGGACTCCGGGGCGCCAGCGCCAGGCAAGCCGTTTGCGTCGCCTCAGTGAGGAAGGGGCGAGAAGCGCAGGTGCCCCGAGGCTGCGGCCCCCACCTGCGGAGGCGGGGTTGGGCCCCCAGCTGCCCCGGCACAGCCGCCCGGCCCCAGCCCCGGGGGCGTCTCGCGGGTGGATTTAAGGTCAAGACACACGCGGCTACCCCGGCGAGGCGGGTGCGGCCCCCGGTCCCGAGAGGCCGGGTGAGCCGGCAGCGGGTCCGAGTGGGAGCGGACATGGCCCTCCGGCCGCCTCCTGGGCCCGGGCCAGCATCAGGCCCCTCGCCAGGCCCTGCGCCCTGCGCCCTGCGCCCTGCGCCCTGCGCCCTGCGCCCTGCGCCCTGCGCCCTGCGCCCTGCGCCCTGCGCCCTGCGCCCTGCGCCCTGCGCCCTGCGCGCACGAAGCCGCAGGCTCTGCGCGAGCAGTTGGCGCGTCGCGCGTTCCCGGGGCGCATCCTTTGGTTACATTCACCCGGCCTCCGTCCCAGCGAGCCTCGGGTCACGGGTCAGGGCCCTGCGGCCGCCTTTCCTGGGGGGCTGCGCCAGGCTGAGAGCGCAGACAGAGCCGCAGCCCCGTCCCGGAGCGCCCAGGGCGGGGCCGCGCTCCACAGCCCCAGCCCCGAGGGATGCCACCCCAAGGCCCCCAGCCCCCTTGGCTGCTGAGCCAGTGAGAGCGTCCTGGGCCGTTGAGGCTCTTCAGAGTCCCTTTGGGGCACCTACTTCCTGACCACAGCGCCCAGATTGCCTGTCTGTGCCACTAGGATCCATCAGCTGAAGGAGGAGTTGGGGTCTTTTAATAACAGCAGTCAAAAGCCACCGATGTGAAACCCTGTTTTTTGGCCTACAGAGGCCAATGCCTCCCTTCTGAGCCGTGCTTCACGGCTCTCCCTCCGTCTTAGCCAAAAGCCCAGACTCACCCACCGACTGGAAGGAGAAAGAGGCAGTCAATGGGCAAGTTCTGGCACCAGGGTGCCTGAGCCTGAACCCTGCCTCTGCCCTTACCTGGCCGGATTATTGTCTTTGGGCCTCTGCTTCCTTCTCCATCAAATATAAATCATAATCGTAGGTACGTCACCAGGTTCTGTGTATTTCACCCAGAAAGCGGGCATTCAGTAAACATAATGCCGTTATTATTAGCAGACATCTGCTGGGTGTTTTCTCGGTGCCCAGCATTGCATTAGGCATGGGGGATACCGTGTGACTAAGACCCAGGGGCTGTCCGTGTGGCACCGAGCATCTGCACACACCTGGACGCAGCGGCCGGGGTAGATCTGGGAGCAGTGGGTTGGGAGAGACGGTGATTAGTTCTGCACAGGAGGGCTGGAGACCTCAGGGAGCAGGCAACCTTTGAACATGGCTGTCTCAGGTGGATCCCATCCGCACCGCCGGGCAGTCTGGATCCTTACTTACACAGGGCCTTCGTCAGTGGTGGCCTACAGGGCATGCGGCTGTTCTGGAACCTCACCTGTGAGTCCAGGGCCTTTCTACGGCACCTGTGTCCCTCCAGAAGGCCCTGTGTGTCCCAAGGGATAGCTGCGTCTCCCAAACCCAAAGATACTAAAGCCAATAACATAATGGATCTATTACAAGAACAAGAAAGGGACTTGTCTAAGATGAAGATATTCCATATTATCAGAATATTCTGGTCTTCGGGCTTTGGAATTGGGATCTCATAGCATTTAATTAGAAGCCCCAGCAGGACACTGAGATAAAACGCATTTTAGGAATTCTTGGATGAGAAAAGGTAACATAGGAAAATGAAGGGTGTGGTATAACAGCTAATGTTTATTAAGGTTACTATTTGCCTTGCCCCTGACAATATTATTATATCTTTACAACTAACTTATTAAGTAGGGAATATTATATGTTGAACTATTTCAAATTGCAATTTTTAGATTAAAAATGGTTGACCATAGACAGTTTTATGTGATTCAAAATAATATCACCATTTTGTTGATGAGGAAGCTGAGGTTCAGAGACTGTCATGAGTAGACACAAGTGACCTGTGGTGAGCTACCTGGATTTAATTCTGGCTACACCATATAGTGAGATCTCCGAGCCTTGTGATGAGGTTGGGAAGATTACATGGAAAGCTACAATAAATGTAAAGTGCCTGGCACATCAGATCTCAATAATTTTTTTTTCAATAGCAACTAGACTGACATAATTTCCTTAGGCAATCAGGGGATTTGGGTTGGTTGAAGACTGGGCCTCCTGGTATCCTGAGCTGAACCCAAGATCTGGTCCTGCTTGCCCCAGATTCCAGAATCTGAAAATATGGGAAAGTTTAAAGGTAGCAGTTCAGCACAAGGCTAGATTAGAGCCCCTCAAAATCATTCTAAATAAACCATGAACACCAGGAAATTGGGCAAGAGGGAGACTCAGTAAGAAGCTAAGGGAGCAGGTTCTGAAAGGGGATTCAGCAATGAGTAGAACCTAGAGCAGTCCCTGAGCTCAAGGTCAGGACGCTGGGAGTGGGGCCCTTTGTTGGGTTTCTGGAGAGTTGGGATGAGCCTGCCAGGTTTGACTAAAGTGAATGGTTAAGAAGTTGACAAAAAAACTACCAGGATGGAGCATGAAAAGAACATAGAGTGTAAAAGAGAAATGTCAAGAGCATCCCAGGGGTGGTGTCTTCATGGCCATGGCAATGGGGAGCTTTCCAAAGACTCCCTAAACGCTTCCCCTATCACTGCCTTCTCTTTGTGGCCCTGGGGGTGGCTGTGAAGGAGAGGTGGGGACTTGGCAACTGTGCTGGACGGTTCGTTGCAGGAGCTGTAACCCTCTGTCACAGTATTGAGATTACAGCTTTCACCCTCGTGGTCTCATTATTTCATCCCACTCGGAAATGCGATTAGTTAAGTGAAATAAATTGAAGCTTGGGAATTTAATGATGATCTTTTAAATAAGTAGAATCTCCACTGAACAAATCTAAGTCTAATTGGGGATGGCTGGAGCCCAGTTTTGCATAACTGGGACCCACTACATGGTGAGTGGGTTCTCCTTCCGCCTCCCACGCCAGCCCATGAATCTTTGATAGAAGCAATTCCCTCCTTCAAGACCCACCACGACTCAGCAGGTTTTAACCAGAGGCGCAAAATCCAGCAAGACGGACACAGGCTCTACTAAATTTAGACGTACATTGCTTTGTGCTTGTCTGTTCATTGTCTCTCCTGTAATTACTTGTCACCGTCAACTCAAACCATGGCCACAGTGGTTATTTTTCGATAGTACGGAAATAGTACTTGTTTGGGGGCCCTGCACATCCTTTGGCTCCGCACAGGCCCGTCCCTCCCTGGCTGCATTGCAAACCGAGGACCTCAGCCGTCCGCGCAGCCCTGCTCTCTGACAACCCATCCGTAATAACGACAGCAGACGCCGTTGGAGTGACCTTCTGCTCGTGCATTCATTCAGTCATGTGCTCATCCATCAGATGTTTATTGAACGGATTGAATTATTAAGGAGGAATGAGCTGTCTGCCCTGCCCGCTTGGAGCTCAGGGGCTAGTGGCTGGGGGTTCAGGTGGGTGCATGGAGGTGGGGGGAAGAGGCCCATGCATAAATCGTTGCCAGATGAGAGAGAATAAAATGCATCTTCATGGAAGGCTCCACGAAAGGGCCAGGAGGAAACATGACTGAGTAATCCTCTCAAAGGCTCAAGAAAGCCCTCGTGGCTACGGAGACATTTGAACAGGGCCTTGAAGAAAGACGCCGTGCAGGGGAGGGGAGAGGGAAGGGCATGCTCCGCTGAGGAGTGGGATGGGCAGGGTGCGGAGGGGAGGGAGAGGGTCTCCCGCAGAAAGCTGAGTTTGGTTTGCCATGACGCCCACAGCTGATGGGTACTGAATGTTCACCTTGTTCCAGGCACAGGGATAAGTGTCTTACATAAAGTATGACACTTAATCTTTATAATAATGGCATGTTATTATTATTATCCCCACGACATATAGAAGAAAACTGAAGGCAAAACCGATCCTGTAACTTGCCCAGGCTCATGCATTTACTAAAGGGAGGGGCTGAGACAGCCCCAGGGGGACTTGGCCTCCTCACTAGCCCCAGCCTGCCCTCCCGGTACCCACGCCCGCACACTGCCCGATCCCGAACCGCACCCGCACACTGTCTACCCAGAACCAGGCCCGCACACTGTCTACCCAGAACCAGGCCCGCACACCGTCCACCCAGAACCAGGCCCGCACACTGTCTACCCAGAACCAGGCCCGCACACTGTCTACCCAGAACCAGGCCCGCACACCGTCCACCCAGAACCAGGCCCGCACACCGTCCACCCAGAACCAGGCCCGCACACTGTCTACCCAGAACCAGGCCCGCACACTGTCTACCCAGAACCAGGCCCGCACACCGTCCACCCAGAACCAGGCCCGCACACTGTCTACCCCATAACCGACCCCACACCAGCACCCCCTGCTGGATAGTGCAGAGCAGGGCTAGAGAGAGACCCGGCTGGATGCCAACCGGAGGAGTTGGGGCTTCCTTATTGCCACACTTTCTAAGCAGAGAAAGAAAATAAATGACAACGCAAGGAAAACTACTTGGGGCAGCTGTGTGGAAAATAAATTTGCATTTTAATGAGAACGTTGAAGGCCTCAAGCCAGAGCCTTTATCCAAGGGAGTTTCAGACTTTGCGGTAGCCTAGGGTATTAAGAGACTTCCGGATGAAACAGGGTGGAGGCAACCTCAGCTTGAAGAGACCCTTCACACATCCTGGGGAGGTAGTTCTCTACAGATGAAAACACTCCCACCCTTCCCCGGCAAATGAAGTCATTTAAATCAATTTTATTCTACAGATAAGGAGGGTGAAAATCTGAGGGGGTTTTTTGCTCAAAGTCATGCAGCTGGAATGAGACTGAAAGGAGAGCCAAACGCAGGCCGTCCGTCTCCAAGTTTTGTGCTCCTTCCACTGCTTGACTGAGGTTTAAACTTCTTGCGTTAATAATTAAACCAGCAGAAGCAGAAGCATGCCAGCAGGCTGCCCACGGCTGCACTTCCAACCTCTCCCAGGTTCCTCCAGCCGGGGAGACATGGCCACGGGGAAGCGGGGCCCGGCGGGGTGCTGCAGTTACCCTTCTAGTATGTTGCAAAGGGAGGCTGTAATCTGCCCCTCCTGTCCCTCCTCCCCTCCCACCCTCAGGCCACTTCAAGGTGCCCTTGTCCACTGCCAGCTGCCTCCCACTATTGCCCACTCGTTGTTATTGCTGTTGGTTTTTTGCAAAGGTTACATCAAGCACGTGATCTAGGAGTACCCAGAAAAGAGTTAAATAAAACAAATCAGGTTGGGAAGGCAAGCGCACCAGATGCAGATCAACTTCCTCCTGTATTTTAAACACAGGACTCTTAGAATGAGAAATGAATCTCCAGGCCACTGTGGGACTGCTCCTCCTGCAGCTTCCCAATTGGACACATGGAGCTATTTGCCTTACATCTAATTGCTACAAATTAGCTTCTGCATCTAATTGCATTAAAGCCTTGCTGCCTTCTTCGTGCACTTTTTAATGAGAAGGGGGAGGCCTGATTTCAGCTCTCTGCCCTTCTGAATACCAATCTCTCATTTATTAGCTGGGGTGTCTCTGGAGGAGAGAGGGCTTCCTGGCAGAGGAGCCACTTCTCATTAAGTCATTCAACATTTTGTACATTCGACCAAAATGAACCCAACTAGAATATCCCTTCCTTCATGGGACAGCAGCTACATGGACTAAGAGAGGAAGGTCGGAGCTGTTGGGTGGGAGCTGAGGGACTACTCAGGCTACATTGCAAAGGCGCCTATGAGCAGCAAAGGCAGGTCTGGTTGGGCAGCTTTCTGTCTGAGGAAGGTGTCTGCTGGGTGAGACAGGGGAGAGTGGTGATGCTCCAAATCAGGAATGTGGCAGGGCTGATGGTAATCCTAGTAGCCAGAGGGATAACAACAGGATCCTCTTACCCAGAGGATTTTGCTCATTCCCAACCAACCAAGTGGGATGTGGGATCTTAACCACCTACTTAAAATTCTTCAATGGCTTGTCATTGCCCTCAAATTGACAGCCCCATCCCTAACACTGCGCACCAGTCCCTGTATATCCTGCCCCTGCTTGTCTCCCAGACTTCACCTCCTTCCACTCTAGTCATATCTCTCTATTCCTCAATCACTCAGAGCTCTCTGCTACCCCAGGACCTTTGTGCATGCCATCTCCTAAATGTGAACATGGCTCCTAATCCATACAAATTCAATTCCATTCAGTCTGTAGCCTTCCCTTTACTCATCATGTCCTAATGGAAGCCATCCCTGACATGCCAGATTAAAGCAGGTTCCGTTTTTACAAACTCTTAAGGAATCTAAGATAGTCATTGCATGGACTATAGTTTCTATACTCTTGATGTTCTGGCTTTTGAGACCTTGCTCCTGGACAGACTGCCCTCCCAGGGCTAGCTTGTTCACAAGAGATAATAAAAGACTCCCTTTGCAAACATGCCTTTGATATAAAAAAAACAAAAAAACACAACCAATCCGGAGCCTATATCCCGCTATCTCCTTTATTAAACTCTCACACATAATCAATAATATTCCTGCACTAAATCACCCTACCTTCCACTCCTTCCCACCAAAATTCCAACAGAGTCTCTGGCCCATGCTCTGTTCTTTCCCTGCTCTGCCTCCTGACTGACTTTGGTGCTTCCCCATGTGGCCCTGCATGGCGTGTGGGGTCTCCTATTTCTAGGGATCTGGGAGTACAAACGTCTTATACTTATGAAAAAAAAAAACTTTTCCTTTGCTTTTTAAAAAAAATTTGTATCTATATATGAGATGATAAATATTAACTAAACTTATTTAGATAATAATTTCATGACATATGTAAGTCAAATCTTTATGCTCTAGACAAACTTATACACTGCTGTATGCCAATGACATCTCAATAAAACTGGGGGAGGAACTTCTTCCTTCATGACAATCTTTTTCACGTCTGTTGTCTTTCCATACCTGCTTAAAACAAACCCAGCACACTCTAACACATTTACTGGCATTGGACCTCCCTTGGTCATTCTTACAACAGACCATTTTATATCCCCCCCACTGGACTGTGAGGTCCCTGAGGGAAGGTCCCATATCTGTCTGCACTCACTTTTGTTTTCGCAGTATCTAGCTCTTAAGAGACACCCTAAAAAAGAACAAATATCCCCAGTTCCATGAGAAGTTCTAACAGAATTACACAGGAAAAGTGAGGCAGAAACCAACCTTAACGACCAGGTTGCCACAGCCAAGCATGGGAACAGGCTCGACACGTCGATCTCGGTGGGTGCCCAGAGCTCCTGTAAGACCGAGAGGGTGCCAGGTGAGGCACAGTGGGACCAGCTCCAGAGCCCATCTGGAGCCGTAAGCCCAATTCCAGTTAGGTCCGGGTCACTTGTACGTAGACTAAGGGCATCAATGACTTGAGAGGGCCTGGGGCTTGGAGAGACACAGTCAACCCGGCCCGGTGCCTGGGCATTTTAGTGCGCCCCGCCCTGAGGGAGCCCCCGCAGGCCACTTGCCTCACCTGCGGGTGTTTGCCGCCTGAGCAATACGGCGATGCTGAAACTATACGTGAAAAGGGGGCAGGACTTGGAGGCTCCACCTTGCCAGCCAGAAAGTCATAAGTGGTCAAGAACTTACTTTGCTTTGTGCATGTGCATGTGTGTTTATTTTTTATTTATTTTAATAATTTTGTACTTACTCAATTACAGTTGATGTACAATATTATATTAGTTTCAGGTATACAACCCAGTGAGAATACATTAAAGAGATTAAGAAGTAATTTTATTCTTTATTGTGATATAATCGACATAGTCTACTGTGTAAGCTTAAGGTGTATGACATGCTGATTGATACATTGCAATATAATTAGCACCATAGCATAGCTAACATCTCTGTCATGTCACAGTTACCATTTCTTTTCTTGTGGTGAGAACATTTAAGATCTAGTCTCTTAGCAACTTGGAAGTATCTAATACGGGGCTGTTGACTGTCACGGGAACTTGCTTTTCATATTTATCTGAGAGAAAGCATCTGTGTTCTCAGCACCCCCTCAGGGCATTGCGGAGTGTTTCTGGAAATACATCCATTGACGCCCAAGGGCATTTAGGGAGATAATCTGAGTGACGTTTGACATAAGCGAAAGTGTAAAATAATAGCGCTGAGAGCCAGCTCTCAGGGCTTACTCACAGGATGCGAGCGTGTCACTGCTGCTTCTCGTTTGCTGCTTAAAATGCGTCACAGAGGCCAAAGGGACATCCTGTGCGCCGCGCGAGGCCAGCTCGGCCGGACACGGCGAGTCCAATTAGAGGCCCAGCGCCCAGCACCCCTGGCCGGCGGCGGGGGACAGGCCCCCGGCTCCGCTTCTATTTCCAGCGGAGATGAGGAGCCGGGGTGACGCATCCAAGCGCCTCGCCTGTTGTTTCTTAATTGACAGCCCGAGAGCATCGCATCAAATTAGCCTCCTCCAAACCCAATTAAGTCGCTTGCTTCTCCCGCAAGGCAAGTTACAAAAATTCCCTTTTCCCCCCATTCTCTGTCGCCATGCCCCAAGTCCTCACCCCTCCCCGGAGGCAAGCATGCGAAGGTGTCCAACGGGCATCTTTTTTGCAAAAACCAAAAATGGGTTTTGTTGTTCTACGTGCATGTATTTTTAATGCATGTAAATTGCACTGTGTTAGCTGTCACCTTCCATTTTTTTTGCACTTTCCCCCCACTTATCACTGTGCCCCTACGGCTTAGTTGCTAGGCCTCCATCTAATCTGCACAGTGTCAGTGCCACACCCCCCGCCACTGACCCCGTGGTGCGTGAGCACTGGGCTGCTCCGGCTCCCCGTCAGTGCAGGCCGCGGTGCAGAAGGCAGCCCGGGCCTGCCCCTGGCATCTGGGCACAGTCTCTTTCCAGCGCCCAGACTGCTCTCCACAGGCTCCCGAGGACTCGGTCCTTGCATTACCATCCTGACCAAGCCTTTGGCGTTTTCTAGTCTCCCACTTTTGCCAAACTACTATGTGTAAAGTGATACTTCCTTAATTACATTTGCATATGCCTGAATATTAATGAGTTCGAGCAACCCTCTGTGTGCTTGACGGTCTTTTGGGTTTCCTATTCTGGTTATCCTTTGCCTATTTTTCTTTTATGGTTGCTATCTTGTAGAGTCTGGATATTAATTTCTTATCAGTTTTAGGCATTGCAACTATCTTACCCATTCTGCCATCTATTAACTTTGTCTATAGTGTCCGTTGTTGAACAGAAATCTTTAATTTAGCTGTCATTAACATTATCATTTTTTTATCCTAAGGTATTCATTCAAGGTTTTATTTTTTTTAATTTTCTTACCTCTGTATAACAAAGTAGTCTATATTTTTCACTAGTATGTTTACAATTTTGATACAGAAAAATTCTATTGCTATTTGAAGTCTAATCTCATATCTTCAAACTTCCTGAATCTCTTTGCTAGTTCAAATAGTTTGTATGTTGATGTTGTTGGGTTGTTTTAGATTAGTGATTATATCACCTGCAAATAACAGCATTTTTATTTATTCCTCTAAATTCTTGTATCACTTTTACCTGGTCCAGGACCTCCATGACTCTGACAACAGCAGTGCTGATACAAGAATCTTTGTCTTTTTAAAATTTTTATTCAATATAATATTAGTTTCAGGCATATAACAGAGTGATTAGACATTTCCATACCTTACAAAGTAAGGGATCTTTGTCTTTTTATTGGTCTCATATGTACTATATAATAGTTTCTCTATTAAATATAATATTTGCCATAGGTTTTTGAAATATAACTAATCAAATTAAGGAAATTCTTTTTTATTCCTGGTTTGCAAAGAGCTTTTATCACAAATAATTGTTAAATGTTATGAAAGGCTTTATGTGCATGAATTGCAGTAACCATTAGATTTTTCTCTCTTAGCTTATTTTACTGTAGGTCAATCACTGGAGGTCATTTCATTGTTAGATTTCTTTATATTGCATCATCTTTACATTCTTTTGGAAATCTCTACTTCGTCATAACTTTTTAAAATATAATATTAGTTGGTTAGACTATATTTTATTCAGAAATAATTCTGGGTCTTAAATTTTTTTCTTACCTGGTATTGGAATTATACAAGTCTCATCAAATCTCATAAAATGGGCTGAGTTGCTCTTGTGCTGTTGTTTTCCAGAACTTACATAACCTAGGAACCTAGTGCTCTCGATGCTTTTGGTGGAGATCCCATGAAGCCTTTTGTGTCTGGGCTGGGGACACAGAACAGCTGGGTGCAGAGGAGGAGTTTTTTAATACTTACTGGTGCACTAATTTCTCTATTCCTTATTACATCGATTTTCACATTTGATTTTTTCCTAGGAATTCATTTATTCCATCTAGTTTACTAAATAAATTAGATGCAATGATCCTAACAATGATCTTTTATTATTTTTAAATCTCAGTTGTATTTGTGGTTGCTCCCCTTTCTTTGGTTCTGCGTTTTGTGTTTTTTTCTGTTTTTCCTTTCTTTCTTAATTCTTCTTACCAAAGGTTTCTCTGAATTCATATTTTCAAAAACCAATTTTGAGTTTGTTAATCTTCTCTCTTATTTGTTGTCCCCGTTACACTGACATCTAATTTATTTTCATGGCTTCTTTTCCTTCTTAATTTATTTGTTTCTCTGCTATTTTCCCATGTCATGTGCTTAGCTCATTTATTTTTAAATCTTTGATGTTTCCTGATAAGTATATTTAAAGCTATATATTTCCCTCAAAGTTCTTCTGTGGATGTGCCTGACAAATTTTGACATTAATGCTTTCATGATCATTGAAGCCTAGGTATTTCTTCATTTCCTTTACAACTTCCTTTTGACTCTAGGTTTTTTCAGTAATAAGATACTGTCTCCTTACCTATGGGATTTCTGTTAGCTATGCTTTTCTCATCAGTTTCTCATTTTTTGCATTACAGTTGGAATGCATGTTCTATTAGATATCAACTTTATAGAGTTTTCTAAAAAGCACCATAATAGATACTCCAGCCATGCTTCCCCAGCCACAGTATCTGGGGGAAAAGTCAAAGATTTGACCAAAATGCAATTTGTAATGAAGGATCCATTAAGGGTTGATTGTGTTCAGTAGTGACCTGAAATTGAGGGAGATTCAAGGAGTGGGGTACAAAGCCATCTCTTTTCAATTAAAGAACTTACAGCTTTCTGCTAAGTCATGACTGAAGCACTCAGAAAAGCAGCTGGTTTTAGCTCACGACACAGCTGAGACGTTTGGAGGCTTAGAATGCCACTTAGAATTCAAAAGGAGAGCCAGCCAACAATAACCTGACCAGGAGAAAGGCTGCATGAGCTCGACCTGGGCCTTAAGAGTGTAGAAAGAGCCCAGCAGGAGAAGGGAAACACCAGAGGTGGAAGAACTCAGGTGAGGATTAGTGTTTGGTATGAGGAAGACATCTGATTAAAGCAGAAAATAGTTGAGGAATACCAAATAGGTTGGGTAGGCTTGGCGAGGCCAGAAAATGAAGGGTCTTGAAAGTCCTCAGCGAACCTTAGTCTTGAAACGGTGAAAAATAAAGGGCCAGTGAGTGTTTGAGCAGGAAATTATTACAATAGGAGTGTTTTGAAAATTATAAATTTCTGATTCTATGACAGATGTGTATATGCACCCTTTATAGCGTAGGTGCACTCACTAGGTGTCAGTGAAATCAGGCCCTGAGAGAGTAGGTGTAAGCTTAGGGTTCAGCTGAGTGTTCTGTTTAGACCACAGACCAGACAGTCTCAAGAAGCATTTAGATTTATTCTTCTTATTTCTTTCCTGCTTGTTGGTTGGTTTCTTTGTTTCAAGCTTTAATTTAGCATATCCAGTTATAATAAACCACTTACGCCTTACGTAAGGATTTTGAATTGTCCATGTTTGCACAGTGTAGAATTCTCCATTCCTGCTGACCAGAAGACAGGCTTACTCATTACCTTGAATTTTTTTATTCTTTCAGTGTTAAAATTTTCTGAACAGAACAACTTGTTTATTCATTTTTATAGTAGATTAATTGATTGGCATTATGGGTTAAATTGTGTCCCCCAAATTCATATGTTGAAATTCTATTTTGAAATAGGGTTGTTGCAGGTATAATCAGTTAATCTTAGATGAGGTTATTCTGAAGCAGAGTGGGCCCCTAATCCATTATGACTAATGTGCTTATAAAAAGGGGAAATTTGGAGACGACATGCACAGGGAGAACACCACGTGAACATGGGGGCAGAGATAGGGTTGATGCATCTACAAGCCAAGGAACACCAAAAATGGCCAGCAAACCCCCAGAAGCTAGGAGTCAAGCATGGAACAGATTTGTCCCTCACAGCCCTGAGAAGGAACCAATCTCGCTGACACCTTGATCTTGGACTTCTAACCTCCAGAACTGTGAGACGAATTTCTCTTGTTTAAGACACTCAATGTGCGGTGCTTTGTTACAGCAGCCCTTGCAAACAAATACAGTGGCTCACTATTTTGCTCTAACTGGGCTCTGTTAGAAGAGCAAGAGAGAGGAGAACAGTAAAACAGCTAAGAGAGGTAGGAGGAGTGGCACAGTCCAGCTCCATTGCAGGTCTTTGTAGGCTTAGCTCAGGTTAAAGGATCCATGCTGGGATTTGGGCTGAGAAGTTCAAAATATCTGGATGTGACAATGTATCACGGACGGCCTGTTTCTTAACTGCTAGAGATAGAACAGAAGCTTGTTCAGGAGAGAAATCGGGCATCTCCCTAGAGGCAGGGTGCATGCAGCTGTCCTACTGTGTGTGCGGTGAACCGTGAGCGCTTCATGGTGGAAGGACGGGCACTGGGGCAGAGGAAGGTCGCATGCTTGGCCACCCAGCAACCAAACAACCTTACCATGTGAGAGACGTCTCAAATAGATGGGAGGCAGGCTTGGGAAAGAGCCCTACGTTGCAAAGCAAAGGGGATGACACACTTCTCAACTGTGCCCCCTGGCAGCTGGGATTGGGGCGTGTGACTGAATTTAGCTCATCAACGCTGAGCACTTTGAGCCTTGGTGAGTGTTTCAGGGCAGCAGGTACAGTCAGAGGCTTTCAAGGATGTGGAGCAGAGTCCGATGGCATGGTGACACGTTTCTGTGGGAAGATGCTAGTGGCGCCTATCCACACCAACTTGTACGGTGAGGTACCTTCCCTTGACCTTATCTTCTGAACTCCCTTACTTTGGTCCGTTTGCCAAGCCTGGCTCTGCAGCCCTCCACTGTTGAAAGGAGATGCCTTCTGTTAATTGTTGCTTAAGTTCACCAACGTTGGTAGGTATTGCTGGAAACCAAGAGCCTTCTAAAACATGAGGTTACACTAACTTGCCCTTCCCCCGCCTTTTGGGGGGCCTCATGGACTTCTTGTTTTTCCAATTACTCTTTGGTTCTGGAAACTGCATCTCTAGCAGGCAATAATACTTAATTAAGGATGTTTGTCTACAAGCTTTAAGTAAGCTTCCCTAATCACAACAGTTTCACATCACTTTTGTTCATGCTGATAACTTATTTAAACACCCTGAATAATTCAGTCAGGTTTTGAATTGTTAATCAGAATAATGATAGTGCCGTTCAACACTTTCTAACAATCTGACTTGCAGTGGGTTTGAAAAAGTCCCTGAAACCATTTCCTTCAACAACTTGAGTCTCCGCCCTCAAAGCACAATAAGAAATATCCGACATAGAAGATTTGCTGCTCATCAGAGACAGCCTTTCCCCAGTAGTGCTTGTGTTTGTGTTGATTTTGGACATAGCAACACAGCAGAGACCTGGTGTCACTCCCTGGGTCCATTTCACAACCGCAAACACCTCTGCAGTCTCCCTGACTTTGATTTGCAATCTCTTTCACTGGCTTGCCACTGAAAGATGATGGGAAACCTCCTTTCTGCTCCTTTCTTCTGAATATGTATCTCATCTCCCTTTGCCTGGCTCATGCCGTACCTCCCCCATGAATCTCTTCTTTATCACGTCAGTATGCAGTGGGCCCTCCCTTTCTCAGCTGCCAATAACACATGGAATTGATGGAGTTATCTTCCCTAATTAGTATATATCTCGTATATTCATTGTGCCCCAGTTGTTTGTCATTTCCCCTGGTGTAGACATCCTTGGGTGTTGATGGACTTTGTTTCTCTTTTATTGATCATCAAAGTTCAGGGCATCCATAATTCCCAGCCAGCCCAAGACTAAGCATGCAGTATGTGTTAGACAAATAATTATTAATCAGTTTCAGTAACTGAGTGAAATAAAAGAGGCTAAAAGAAAAGATTATAACAGAAAAATATAAGAAGCTCTGAGCCTGAGAGAACAGGTCATGTTCCTTAGCCCTCTGGTCAACCTGTCCATAGAATTCTCCACAATTTTAACTACCTGTTTAATGACTATGTTCTCTTCTAATGTTACCTCCACCAAGATGAAGATTATGTCTAAAATTGCACGGGGAGCAATATTGCAAGGAATGCATTTCCATTGCTTCTGTGATTCTTAACTAAAAGTATATGGTTTTCACTCTTGTAATGTTGCTGGTCATGAGCAGTTAGGATGTCCACCTGCTGGTACAGAGCAGCCTAAATGTGAGAGAAGCCACATCAATCACCCAAAATCACTACAGTTAGATTTATGCAAAGAAAAAAGAACTATTTACACAGGATTAATAAATTACCCTTTCTAACACTACAACTCCAAAGACTTTTAATAACCTAGACTTGAAATTTAGCGTTAAGGAATTGACTATTCCACCTTCACTTCACAAGTTGCTTTTCTTTCCTGACACGTAGGAAAAAATCTATAAATTTACTTTGGTGTTGAAACAAGAATGAGGAAAAATCCCTAAAATCACCACAATTTACCATGTCACCAAGCACTATTTATCTCTGTAGTTTATCCTGACAAGCATCTCATAGATTGATTGGGGTGGAACAAAGTACCTGAACAGCAACTGACATTTGATTTGTTTCCATTAATTTGTGGGACTAGAGAAATAAAAATTTTAGCAACCACAACTTACTCTGGTGATATTTTATCTGTTTTAGACATTTTAGCAGATTGGCAGTGAATAGATTGTCCTATTTCAGTACACTCAATCTAAACACCTCATTTGCCCTATAAAGAAAGACAACCATTGGTGAAAATGTTATTTTTCAAATGTCAAGAAGCAACTGATCCACATTATTACCTACTGGAGAGGATGCCTTAATGTCCCAGATTTTCATTCTGTGCTATTCAAAAAATCTCTAGAATGGCTACAAAGGTACATGAAAGACACTAAATATAAAATAGAAAGGTAGAGACCCTTTGGAAGGGATCTTGACCATTGCAAGTGCTCTTTCTTAGCATGCTTACCAATGAGGCAACATATTTCAGCCAGAGATTTATTGTTCTCTAAGCACTAACTCATTAATGCTCCTATTAAAGTACAATTTTCAGAAAAGTTAAAAACATGATTCTCATAAATACAAAATGAACACATGTCAAATATTCCATTCAACTCATTAATTAATGTGTGACCTAGTAAGATATTGACAGTGGTTCAAAGGGAATTAGAGTCAGTTCATAGAAAGCAGAAATGAATTTTCTAATAATTACAAAATGGTCAATGTCCTACTAGGCAATAAATTGTAACCAAGAGCGTAACTTATTTTAGGGGTAGGAATTATTGACTTTGCCCTCCCCCCTCAAAAAACATGATTTGCATCACTGTCGATTTTCTACAAGCTAATTTATGCCTTTACAGGGTTTTGAAATTGCTTAAATAAGAAGTCAAAGGTATATTCACCTATAAAATTAGGGGGATGGGCCTGCTAGGAACATGCAACATTTAACTGAAGGAATACTCAGTAATGCTATCGTAGTCAGCTCGGGCTGCCATAACAAAATACCATATACTGGGTGGCTTGAACAACAGAAATTTAGTTCTCAGAGTTCTAGAGCCTGGGAAGTTCCAAATCAAGGTTTCCACAAGGTAGGTTTCATTCTGAGGCCCCTTCTCTTAATTTGACTTGTAGGCAGCTGTCATCTCTCTGTGTGCTCACCTGAGCTCTTTCTGTGCCCTTGGAGAACAAGGAAGCTAGCGAGTAAGCTCTCTGGTGTCTCTTTTTACAAGGGCACTAATCCCATCATGAGGGCCCCATCCTCATGACCTCATCTAATCCTAAGTACCTCTCAAAGGCCCCATCTCCAAATACCATTACACTAGGAGTTAAGGCTTCACTATATGAGTATGAGGGCAACCAAACATTCAAAAAGTGCTTTTTGTCTATTTTCAAGTTCTGGATAATTTTTTTTTCTTTTTAAAAAATATATCTTTATTGATTTCAGAGAGACGAAAGGATAGGGAGAGAGAGAAACATCAATGATGAGTCATTGATCGGCCGCCTCCTGCACCCCCCTACCGGGGACCGAGCCTGCAACCCGGGCATGTGCCTTGACCGGGAATCGAACCCTAATCTCCTGGATCCTAGGTCAACGCTCAACCGCTGAGCCACACCCAGCCCGGCTGGATAGTTTTCTTAAACATCTAAATAGTGCAGCCCGATAAGTAGAAAATAATTTCTGTTCCACCTCAAAAGTGAGGAATTTAAGACACTGGGAACAGTTTGGTGGGAATGAGTAGGAGGCAGAAGGATCTGAGAAAACACAGGGAGAGATTCAAGGTCAGAGATGGTGAGTCTGTGAGGGAGGGAGAGAAAACAGAAAAAAGTCGTCACTTCCTGGTCAGCTGACCTGTACTAGGGTTTCAAGGCCTTTTATCTGAATGGCTCGGGAAATAAAGAGTGTTAGTAATAAACAGGTGAACCCATCTCTTGCATGCCTACTGTGTGTCAGTCATTTCCTATATATTGCCTTGAATGCACACTGCCTTCTTGCAGTGTTATTATTCCCATTAGACAGGAAAAGTTTGGGTGACTTGCTCAAGGCCATTGCTAGCAAGTGACAAAAACTGAGAATGAGTCTAGTTGTGTCTCGCTCCGTCGCACTTGATTCACTCTGAGAACAGCCTCCAAATCCACCCTTCCTTTGTGAATGCTGTATTCGTGGTGAGGCAGCCCACGTCCATTTATTCTCTTACTGAGCTCCTTATATGTAGAGAAATCATGACATCCAAGACACACCGCGTCCCTGGCACCATTCATTGAGGCGGGAAGGACGAGAAGAGGAGCAGAATCTCTGTGGGGGTGATTAAGAATTCTGCTTCGGAAATGTGAGGTCTGCTACGCCTGAAGACATCCAAGCAGAGATGTCAAGTAGGCAGTAGAGCAGAAGAGGAGTGGAGATATAAATTTGTGAGTCATCAGCATAAATAAGTTATTAAATGTGATAAGCAAATTCATGCCTCCAGAATAATATTATTCTAAAGAGTAATCATCAGAATAACAATCAGGCCTGCTGCTCAGAAGTATGGTTATGAAAGTTATTAAAATACTGAAATGCTTCCCTGCCTCAAGTCTCCCCCATCCCCACCCAGCACCCCTGGTATAACATCTTTGGGCAGCGACAACTTAGATTGGTCCCTATTCAAGCCCTAGCACTTAGAACATTTTAAATATCAGCCATGATTCACAACTAATATTTCTTGAGCTCTTAACATATGTCCGGCACTACGTTAAGCCCTTTATTTTATTGCAGATCAATGTTGATGTTTCTTTCTCATCAATGTTTCTCTTTCCCTCTCCCTTCCTTTCTCTCTAAAAATCAATTAAAAAAAAAAAATCAGTCCTCACTACTACTCTTTGTGGTAAATATTAATATCATCCCCATTACACAGTTGAGAAAACTGAGGCTCAGCTAGGCTTGTAACAAGTTCTGGGCCATATAGATAAGGGCTGGTGGAGCCGGGACCTGAGCCAGAAAAGTCTAAGTTTGGAGCCTCTACACCATTCTGCTTCCCTAGCCCTGGAGAGCCTATGTCTTTGGCTGCATGGCATGATCAGGGCATGCGAATAATGTATTCAGCCTACAGCCCTCATTTCCCGTCCTGCCAGGACAGTGAGTGGACAAAGTTCCTTCCTGACACTGAGCTCAGAGCTGCTGTTCATGCTCAACACCAAATGGTTATTTACTTCCTTGAAACTGTCTCCTGTAAGGTGTGACAAGAATGGGAAATTGTTATATCCACTCTTTCATGCTAGATTGTCTAGATTATTTGTGTGACCCATCTGTACTCACTAGAAAATTGCTCTGTGTCACCTTCACACTTGGTAGGTCTTAACTTAAACGATTGTTTGAGCCTTTCCATTCATACTTCAAGAATAACATTGAAAAAGACAAAGAGCATGATCTTGTGGCTGATTTTTCTCTATTTCAAAGACCTCATAATTCAGTGACGTCATTTTAAAAAATAAGATTTTGAAGCAGAAATTCTCCTTAGAGGACGTGGTCTGCTATAGACTGTTTGTGCCTCCCAGCACCTCACCTGCTCAAACTCATATGTTGAAACTTAGTCTGCAGTGTGATATTATTTGGAGGTACAGCCTTTGCGAGGTGATTAGGTCATGAGGATGAAGCCCTCACGAATGGGATTAGTGCCCTTATAAAAGTGACCCCAGAGGGCTCCTTCGCCCCTTCTGCTGTGTGAGGGCGCAGTGAGAAGACCACCCTCAGCAGACACCCAATCTGCTGGTGCCTTGATGTTAGACTTCCAGCCTCCAGAACCGTGAGGAATAATTTCTGTTGTTTATAAGTCACCTATTCTATGGAATTCTGTTATAACAGAATTGGAATGAACTAAGACGCTAACTCACCCACATTTCCTCATCCACATACTAAGAAGTTCTGACACATGATACATCATGGATGAACCTTGATGACATTATGCTACGTCAAATCAGCCAGACCCGAAGGTACAAATATCACATGACTCCACTTACATGCAACATCTAGACTAGGCAAATACATAGAGACAGAAACTCAAATAGAGATTACCAGGAGCTGCAGGGAGGGGAAAATAGGGAGTTATTAACTAATGGACATAGAGTGGCAGCATTTTCTGTTCCAATTTCTTTTTTTTTGCGACTGGGTGAGGAGGTCAGAGTCCCATGAGTCTGGAACCCTAATTTTAAGACAGAAGAGGCTCTGTGGAATTCTTCAGACCACATTTCTCATTAAAAAAAAAAAAAAAAAAAAAGTAGGTCCTACATTTTAATCCCTACTTGGCTCTCTGTACCTGCCATCAATTGGTTAGACCCCATGGGAGAGGGAAAAGAGTGGCCTCCTCCAAACCCTCCATACCTGGCAAAAAATGTAGAGTTAGCTGTTGTTGGAGGTGGGAAGTTGTCCACCCTGCCCAGGGAAAGGTTATACTTTGTGACTAAGGATTAGTGGTTCGCATTTCTGAAAAGAAACAAACCACTTCATAGCAACCCGTCATCTGTACCCCTCCTCCTGCCCCATTGTGTCCTTTGAACAGGAAGAATGGAAGTGTTGACACTGAACTCATCCAAACAACCTCCAGATGTATAATCTGTTTACGACAAATTCCCAGGAGATACTCTGGAGAAATCACCTCCCAGTCTAATTAGACACAGAGCTGGAAATCTCAGGACACAGACGTGGAGGGTGTGGAGTTGATGCGAAGGCCCCTTTCCTGAGAGACACACCTGCGTAAATCAGCTCAATGGAAATGACTTCGCACTTGTTACACCACACTAGGATCGGTGGCATCATTTGGGGTTTTTATGGAGCCATATTTTCTCTCCAACTTTCTCTAAATTCTTCTTCTGTTTTGAATTCATGATTTTTCCTTTTTGACAGCTGGAAACGGCCGTAAAGCATAAGGCAGGAAGAAAACATTTCCCATGTCAGAAGAGCGCGCTCCAACCGGGGGGAAAATGTTTACTGCTGTAATTCATTTATGTTAGTGACTTATGTTCCTCTGCAGAATACCTTGCTTTCCAAGACTCAAAATATTAGGGTTGCAACTATGTAAAAAAAAAAAAAAATCTATACATAGAAGAATCCCTAGTGGCCATTATACCAGGATATTAACCGATTTTGTCTTTGGATGATGGGATTTCAAGTGATTTCCTGTAGAAGTCGTGCCAAGTTCCTCAGAGTGATTTACACTTTATTCTGTTGGGAACCTAGGGATTCTCGTATGACTTAGATCTGTTTTATGTTAATTTTTTCTGCTTAGAATCCTGAACTAAGTGGGTAGTAACATTAGACCACAGAGAGACCTATAGTGCAAAATTGCAGTTTCCATTTGTTACAGGAAACAATATCTCTCCCCCAGGTGGACAGCTAGTTTCCTTGTCACTTCTCCAGTCTGGCAGGTAAAGATTTTCTGTCCTTTTTTTACAGATGAACCTGTCACAGTTCTATCTTTAAGTCCTTTTTTCTGTTACCCAGTGGTTAAATCCCAAGCCCCAGCCCCTGGAGCTTATTTCAGGGCTATATTATTTTGGTCTTGGGAAGTCCGTTTTTTCTCCAGCTTCCCCTTTGATCTTGAATTCGCTCCCTTCCCTCTCCTTGAACATACACTGAATACAAAGCATGTGTGGGCATAAGACGGTGGCCATCTGCAAGCCAGGAAGAGAGCTCTCCCCAGGAACCGAATCAGCTCACACCTTCATCTTGGACTTTCCAGACTCCAGAAGGGTGAGAAAATAAATTTTTGTAGTTTAAGCCACCCCACTCTATGGTATTTTGTTATTGCAGCCTGAGCAGACTAAAATAATTTGATTTTAACTATTTCTTTGTCTTCTTAAATTTTCTTCCATGAGTATACATTTCTTTTACGGAAGTTATTAGTCCTGATTGATAAATATGTCTTGCTCTTTGCCTTTCAAACCCATATAGAATCGATCTCCTTTATTTCTTTTGTGGTTAAGTGTGGCCATGAGACTTTACCTGGCCAGTGAAAAAAGCCAGGCCATGAAATGCATCATTCTCTTCCCTCCGCTCAGGTAATCCTGAGAGCACGTGATGCTGACATAGTGTTTGTCTCAGCGGGGTCATTGAAGGACTATGATTAGCAGAGAATTCCTACCCAAAGGAAATTGATTGATTGAGAAATAAGTCTATCTTGACTGATATAGCTTCTAAATCACAAAAAGAAAAAAAATTCAACTTAAAAAATTTTAAACAACATCAGCTTTTGCACAGAATTAGACTATACATAGAACAGATTAAGCCATGTCTGGGTTTGCCTACCTCATGGGGTCAATGGGCACTAAAATATCTCCCCAGCCCAAACCCTCATTACACTGCTTTATTTTCCATTGTTGATAATTTTATTTTTTAAACTCAGCCATTTCTGTCTCCATACATTCCCTTACTAAGTAAATGGTCACACCTCTAAAAAGGACAACTCAGAAAATTTTCATCAGAAGCAGCTTAACAGGAATATTGATAGATCAGTGAATTCTTAAAGAGCAACGGGACAGATGAGGGCACTGGGTAGATGGCCACAGCGGAGGGTTTTGGACAAGAAAGCACGAATCTTCCGTAAATACAAAGTGAAAGGTGACTAAAAATGAAGGACAACAGTCTTCACAATGTTACTCAGAAAGGACTTCTGTGGGGGTGGCTTGTCCTATTTAATCCATTTTACAAATCAGAGAAAATCTGGAGAAAAACTGGGATGAGAGGTGTGCCAACAAGAAGGAGGGGGCCCGACAGCACTGGCTGCATGGGAGCGTTTGCTCTGCGTCACAAGGCGGTTCCAGGCCCTCAGCACGACGTTCCTCTGAACTCTGGCTTTGTTTGTTTCACGTAAAGTGTGAATAAAACATTGGGCACTATTCCCAAGAAAATAACCTATTATGAAAATGGCATCAGTGAAAGAAATGGGGGGAGCAGGAACAGCCAGGCAGTTACACCATGTGCCAAGCACAGATGTTTCCATTACAAGTAAATATGCGCCACATAAAAGAGCCCTGCTTGACCGTAGCTGCTCTGGTTTGTAGCACCTGTGAGTCAAGCTTGGGCTGTTAAGTGCATAAAAGTGAACACCAGCGTGCCTCGCTAATTACGATCTTCCCTGGCGTGGAGCCCGGGTAGAAAAGATACCACTTGCAGCTCCGCATTAAAAGCAAACTCCCCACAAGTGTTCTCTGAAGGACGTGATTTCCTTCTTTATTTACAAAGCATGTGCAAGGTGACAAGATACTCTAGCCTTTCCTTCATTTGTGCTCTTCGGGGTTGTACATTAATTCCTTTGTAGGAATGCTCCATTCCTGAACTAGAAAGCCAAAAGGATCCTCAAACTGGCAATGTTAAGAAAACCCTAAAGAACTGGACTAAGTTCAGTTCTTCTTCTCTCTCCAGTTTCTCCATCCCTCTCACTCAGCTATTCCTAAAATATTATTTTTTTATCTCTTTGTGATTTCCAGATCAAGAGCCCTCTATTTTCTTTCTGAGCCGGCCTTCTCCTGTCATTCCTTCCCTTTCCGTTTGAGTCTGCAGGGTCAGCCAATATGCTCGATGCCTTCTGTGCCACTATCTTTCCAATGTTTTCAGACTCTAAAACACAAAAATCACCTCTTCATTATGACATAAACAATAAAGAAGGGCAGTTATCTCACATAACAAGAAGGCCACAGCTTCAATTGTTCAATTTTGTTATCAAAGGTCAAGTTTTACCTTTCAGCCCTGCATCCTGACAGGTCACCTTGTCTTTAGGCTGGTTCCCCAGGCATCCCCCGCAGGCATGGCAGTGTCTCCAAGTACAAAATGGACCATTTCTTCTTTCTGTATCTTTTTAGAAGCAAGAAAACATTTTCCTGTCCACAGAATCCTCCCCAATGCCTGGAATTATATCACATATTCATGTCCTTGTGCAAACCAGCCATTGGTGAGGGAATCATTGTGGTAGCTTATGGCATAATTAAAAATAAAAAAATTAAAAAAATTAAGGTGCTAAAACACCTGAAATTGCAGTGAAGTTGGAAATCCAATTCTTTGAAAGTGGCTGGAATAAATGGAAAACTGCATCAGAAAAATCTGACCTGGTCATGAAATGAGAAAGAGTCTTAAAACTGCCTTATTAACCACCACTGAATTTTAAGTAGTTTAAACATTAACTCTTTGCTGCAGGGAGTCTCAAAAATAAGAGAGCTTGTAATGCTAATTGCTAAAATGCTACTAATTTGTTTCCAAGGGTTTGAAACAGTTCTTAATTTCTGCTCTGTCTTTGATCAAGGCAAAAAAAAAAAAAAATCATTACTGTTAAATTCATTCAGCATTCTCAGTGCCCAACAAATGCTCAATGTTAAAGTTTTTTAAGTATAAACAAAAATTAAGAACTAGACAACTGGCAGAAACTTTAGTTGACAATGAATGTGAAGATGGACTTGACTCTCCCACTTGCGACTCTTAGAGAATAGTGTTCTCAGTCCTGTATATGGATATTTCTTCATCACTCACTTTAATTTTACAAGAAAATATAAGATTTTATTTTTATTCACCTGAATATTAAAAATATTTCAGGACCATTATATATTTTCACTTCAGTAGCTTGGATATGTTCATTCGTGTCATCGAAAAGTTACAAATCACAAACAGACTACATCAGGATTACCTAAAAATTTTCCCAAAATAAAAATGGTGGTGGTTTCATCAAAAACTATTAATTACTTTTACCACAATCCTTCATTTATGGTCAGAATAATATTTTTAAATATATTCAAACTAACAGGTAAATGCATCAGAAAAGAAAATTAAGAAAAATAAGCTTGAAAAGAGCAGAGCTGTTAGCAGGGAATACTAAAAAGAGATCATCATTTTTTTTTTAATAAAAGGAAAACATAAACTAATTTTACTCAAACAATCCCCACAAGCACCAGTATAATATTAAGGCACTTGTAGCGACACTGTTGGTTGCCCTCCATGCTCCATGCCCCATGCTCCATGCCCCATGCCCCATGCCCCATGCCCCATGCTCCATGCCCCATGCCCCATGCCCCATGCCCCATGCCCCATGCCCCATGCTCCATGCTCCATGCCCCATGCCCCATGCCCCATGCTCCATGCCCCATGCCCCATGCCCCATGCTCCATGCCCCATGCCCCATGTTCCATGCCCCATGCTCCATGCCCCATGTTCCATGCCCCATGCTCCATGCCACATGCCCCATGCCCCATGCCCCATGCTCTATGCTCCATGCCCCATGCCCCATGCTCCATGCCCCATGCCCCATGCTCCATGCTCCATGCCCCATGCTCCATGCTCCATGCCCCATGCCCCATGCCCCATGCCCCACGCCACATGCCCCATGCTCCATGCCCCATGCCCCATGCCCCATGCTCCATGCTCCATGCCCCATGCCCCATTCTCCATGCCCCATGCCCCATGCCCCATGCTCCGACTTCTTGCTGAATGTGCACCCCCTCTGTGCCCCAGGATGCTGGCCGAAGCCTCAGGCGCGGGGTGAGTCTGAGTCAGGCGTGGCCTTTCCTGGGATCCTGTTCCCTCTGCCAGTGGTTATGCCGAGGGCGGGCATCCGCTCCAGACCAGACAATGCCCCTTCTTTTATTGGAAGCCGTGGTGTCAGGGTCTGAAGCGTGGAGCTCGGCAGCCCTGGGCTGGACGGGCCTTCGGGCCTGGGCCAGTGGCTATGGCCCTTAGCTTTAATGAAGGACAGGAAGCTCAGGAGGGGCCCCTGGGCCTGCTTCTTCGCCTGGAAGCTGTGGGCTGTTCACACACCCCGGGGACCACGGCCAAGGGGCCTCCACCCTCCAGGAGCAGACAGCAAGCCCCGGGCCTGCCCGCCTCCAGCACCAGGTGGTCCGGGAGCAAGGGGAGCGGGGCACATGGGCCACAGAAGTGTCATGGCACAGGCGGAGGCTGACCACAGGGCCTGGCAGCCCAGCCGGGAGCGGGGTCCCTGCCAGGGTGGGCTCAGCTGGGCTCTGCAGTGGAGTTAAAAGCGCGATGGAAGGCGAGCCAGAGAAGCCTGATGGCTGTGCAATGGGGTGAGTTAGGCTGGATTCGCTTCTGAGACAGGAAAAAAGTTTAGTGGAAAAACTGGTGGAATTCAAATAAAGTCAAGAATTTAGTTGATAGTAAGATACCAATTTTAATTTCTTGGTTACATGAGAAATTACATTAGGTGCTACATTATCAGGAAATCTGTGTAAATGATATGGAGGATTTCCATGTATAATCTTTGCAAGCTTTCTATAAAACTAACATTATTCTAAAATAAAAAGATTATTTTTAAAATGACTAAGGGACAACATAAACCTAACAACTGTCCCAGAAGCTGAACAAGCAAGTTCCTATTAATATTCCCATCTCATAGATGAAGACTCAGTAGAAAAATAGATTATGTAACTTGCCTAAATTTATAAAGGGAATGAAAGTGACAGAACCTAGATTGGCATATAGGTCACTTGACTAGGGTTCTAACTTTTAATCTGCCCTTAAATTATTTAAGATTTCTTTTCTACATATTCCTTTACTCCTTCTGATACTAAAGAGGAAATATTTCACATAGGATTAGGTAGTTCAAATATAGAGCTTTTCTGAGACATAGTTTTTGCCGTTACTTGTAGACTATAGTTGTACCTTTAGGATCATAATACATCCTGTATTTAATTTATGTATTTTTAAACTAGGCTAGAACTATTACATCTGCTATCCCACCTGGGTGCAGTGCTGCTTTTCTCATAGAGGTTTTGTGAGGACCGACAAATTAACCTATTAAAGCAGTTACAGTGACTGACAGAGTATATGGTCAATCAGTGTTCTATTGTTATTATTTTTATTGGTAATTTTATCAGCTCTGATTCTAATTCATTAAATTTTCTTTAGCTCTGCCTACTCTGCCATTTAATACACCCACTGAGCTTTTAATTTTTATGTCTGTGTTTTTTCTGTAATTTATCTTGGGATCTTTTTAAAACCTAACTATTTTTATAGTGTATTGTTTTACTTCCATATGCATTTTATATGTTTTTATCTCCCTTTAAATCATTTTAAATATGCTTTATAGACTCTCTTATTTTACAGTCTTTCCAGTTCCTGGAAGGGACAATGCTCTTTTTTTTTTTTTTTTTGTCATCTGATAAAAAACAATGGAATGTTTTTATGTGGTTTCTAATTTTTTACTTGACCTCACTTTAAGTGACACTTTTTTGTTTTTTTCTGTTGTGCCAGACTTATTGAAATGTACCTCTAGAGAAATTTTAACCTGATTTCTATCACATGTCCCAGTAGAATCTCTGCTAAGTCTATTTTTATGTTAATTTCTATCCTGGAATTTCCTCAACGCAAAAATAATTAAAATTCAGACTCCAAACCTATGAGATCATAGATTTTATTTCTCAACAGAGACTTAATGTTTCACCCACCCTGATCCATACCTGCGATAAGCTTCCTCGTTGCCTTCCAGAGGCAATAGGTGGCTGTTCTTTTTAAAAGTTTCCTTTCCTTAGAACCGTGCCCATCCCAGCTGTCTGCAGCTGTGGTTTCAGTACTCAACCCATGCCCACTGAAGACACTTTGTTCTCTCTTTCTCCAGATTGCTTTGACCATTTGGGGACTTTGTGGTTCCCCAAATTTTAGGATTGTTTTTCCTGTATCTGTAGAAAATACCATCGAGATTTTGATAGGGATTGCACTGAGTCTGTAGAGTAATTAATACTGTATGGTACCGGCATTAAGATAGATATAGGCAACTAGAATAGAACAGACTAAAGAGCCCAGAGATTAACCCACACGTAAGCAGTCAACTCACCTTCAACGGGCGTGCCAAGAACACACAGTAGGGAGGCCTAGTCTTTTCAACACACAGTGTTGGGAGACCTGGATACCCAGAGGCATCCAGAGGCGTCCGGACCCTTATTTCACACCATATACAAAAGTGAACTCAAAGTGGGTTAAAAATTTCAATGGAAGTCTTGAAACTGTAATTCCTAGGATAAGAAACACAGAGGAAATGCTCCTTGACATTAGTCTCGGCAATGATTTGTTGGATGTGATCCTGAAACACAGGCAGCAAAAGCAAAAATGGAGAAGCGGGACTACCTCAGACTCAAAGCTCTGCGAAGCGAAGGGAACGTTTAACAAAGTACGAAGAAAGGCAACCCAGAGAATGAGAAAATATTTGCAAACCACATATCAGATAAAAATGGGCAAAGTGCCTGCACAGACATTTCTCCAAAGAACACACACAAATGGCCAGCAGGTATATAAAAAAGTGCTCAACCTCACTAATCACCAGGGAAATTCACCACCAAACCCCAGTGAGATATCACCTCACGCCTGTTAGAATGGCTTTTATATATATAAAGATAGCAAGGATTGTTGAGGATGTGGGAAAGCTGGAGCATTTGTACAGCATTAGTGGGAATTAAGAGTGGTGCAGCTACTAATGGAAAAGAGGATCCTTAAAAAATTAAAAATAAAACTGCCGTATGATTCAGCAACCCCACTTCTGAATATATATCCCAAAAGAATTATTACCAGGATCTGGAAGAGCGGTCTGCACCCTCATGTTCACCGCAGCATTATTCGTAATAACAAAGACGTGGAAACAAGCTAAGTGTCCATCGGCGGACGAGTGGGTAAAGAAAGCGTGGTGTGTACGTGCAATGGGATATCATTCAGCTTCAAGCACAAAGATGTAAATTCTCCCATTTGCAACAACATGGATGAACTTGAAGGACGTGGTCCTGAGCAAAACAGGCTAGTCACGGAAGAATTAACGTTGCCTGCTTTCACTTATAAGAGGAATCTAAAATAGTCAAACCCACATGAGCAGAGAGTAGAAGGGTGGTTGCTGGGTGTGAATAGGGGAAAATGCAGAGATGGGCTGGGTGTGAATAGGGGAAAATGTGGAGTTGTTTTCAATGGGTATAAAGTTCCAGTCATGCATCTGCTGTAAAACATAATGCCTACGGTTAACAATAGTGTATTGTGCACTTACAGAATATTATTAACAAGGTAGAGCTCATGTTAACTGTTCTTATCTCACACAAAAATGGGTGGGCATGAGAAGACTTTCAAAGGTGACAGATACGTTTATTACCACGATATGGTGATGGTTTCACGGGTGTAGGCATTTGTTCAAACTCATCAAATTGTGTATATTAAATATATGTAGTTTTTATATATAAATTAACTTCAGTAAAGCTGTTAAAATATTGAATTAAAAATGGATTTAAAGGTGATTGTAACAAAACAAAAACAAAAATAAAAACCCCCGCTGTTTTCTGTCCTTGCATAGCCCATGTCATGACCAAGTCCAGTCATGCCTATCAGGCGGCTCCTATGCTGTGGCTCTCAGTATTGTCTATAATTCTAGTACACAGACATTTCCACCCCCACCCCCTGTTTACTTCCAGTGAAATTAGCCATTGTAGTGTTAATTTTATGTGTCAACTTGGCTAGCCCACAGTACTTGGATATTTGGTCAAACACCAGTCCAGATGTCACTGTGCAGGTAGTTTTTAGATGAGATTAACATTGAAATCAGCGGACTTGAAGTAAAGCAGATTACCCTCCACAACGTGGTTGAGCCTCACCCGATCAGTTGAAGGCCTTAAGGAAAGACTGATTTCCCGAGGAAGAAGCAATTCTGCAGGCAGAAGGCCTTAAGATCTGAGCCGCAGCAGCATCTCTTCCCTGGGTCTCCAGCCTGCCAGCCTACCCACAGATTGTGTGCTTGCCAACCTCCACATTGCCTGAACCAATCTCGTAAACACACGCACACACACATCCTGTGGGTTGTTTCTCTAGAGAACTCTCACTAATACAGCCATTTTTTAAAAAAAGTTTCTTATTTTTATTCTATCTAAAAACTCTAGATGTTTAGAGAAGTGTGTTTATTACCCAAAGTGTTTTTCTTAAAGAGCCACCCAAACAATTCTTCATATTTTTAAAGGGAATTTATTTTGTTCACAAAACAAGAGTATTGTGACTTATTTCCCTTCTCTTGTTAAAAGGCTATAATATAAAAGTGAAAATGTATAAGTAATAATTGGCACTGAAGAAAATCTTCTTGAGGTCCCATCTATGACAGAAACAAACAAACCAGACTCAGTCACCTGGGATTATAAAGCACATTTTAATGATTAGAAGGGATGCTTAGAGGGAGCACAGCCAGCTGCTTTAATTTCTCATTAATCTAAAACCCGTCAATTCAGAGGACCGATCGGCCATTCAGCCATGTCAGAGCGGAGTTTTCAGATCTGATTATGAGCAGGCAACAGTTCCAAGCTTTCTAAGAAAAACAAAATAAGAAGAGGTTTTGGGGTTTTTTTAATGGAGATCTAATATTTAAATAATCACAGTTGTTAAGAGCTTGTTATTTGATAAGCGTCTACAGGGTCCTGCCTCTGAATATTAATAAAAGGCAGGGTTTAGCTGCCCACTTCCAGAGTCCCAGCTAGACAGCCTGGTAGACCAGATATCTAAGTTGACTTTGTTTCAGCCATGCTGTGGTTGATCTGCTTGTCCTCATGGACCGTGAGATAATATTCCGAGTGTGTGTGGGCATGTATATACTTATGCATACATCAAATGTCATATTTAATAGCAGTAATAATTTTATCAGTCGTAACTACACACACATGGTGTTTCCTAAAGGGCAGTCACTATGCTAAATATTTTACATGTGTTGGCTCATTTAAAGCTTAATACAGCCCCATGGAGTGGATACTTTGTCTCCTCTTCCTGATGAGAAATATAAGGCTCCCAAAGGTTAAAAAATGTCATAGCTAAAAACTGACAGAGTTGTCCAAATGTCAGTCTAGGGGCTCAATCACTAAGCAGTGGGTCTCTCAATGTAGAAAGGGAATAATAATCTTTGGTAAGATTATGAGTGGGTTTCCCGTTACTGATTTGGTTTGAGTTACCATTTTTTGTACAAAACGGATAACTTGCAATTTTTTTCTTAAATAGAAGTATAAGCAGATATTAGGGCACACGGGAGAAGCAACACGTTTGATTGGGCAGGCTGATCGAGTCCTGGCCTTTCTCATGACCTTTGCTCACGTGAGTGTTGAGCAAGTCACTCAGCCTCCCCAAGGTTCAGTTCCCTCAGAAAGGTGTGATTAGTGATACAAAATATTTTAAGTCTCAACACAGTGCCTGAATATAATAAACACATAGTAAATGTTATTCTTGTTTTTATTTTATTATTTTTATTCCTGTTACTATTAAGGCAGAGTCTCCATTGTTTATAAAATAGGGTTTTTCAATACCTACACATACCAATGACCAGGCCATGCCACACGGAGGGCTTCCTTAGTCCAAAAGAGCTAGACATTTGCCAATTCCCCTCCAAAGCCTCCAAAGGAAGAAATAGTTTCCAAGCCACCACATTCCCTCGTCACTATAGAACATTTTTCATCATCACTGTGTCATAACCATTTAGTTGTATATCTCACTGAGACCATCAAAACATATTTAGCTTGTAGCCTAACTGTGCTACTAACTGGTAGCAATGCAAATAGTGGGAAAATGTTGTTGCCGAGTATAAACTATTTCAGGAACAAAGAACCCATTGCAACATGAGCTAACCATGGAGTTAGCTGCCTTTTATAGTATTAAAAGAGAATAATATAATGAAATGTTACAACAAAAAATAAATTCTTGTATAATTTAAAATGTAGTATATATTATTCTTATAATATAAAGTGTACAGATATTATAACATAATAATAAATAATAATATCAGAAATAAGATTTCAAGTTCCAAGTAACTGAGTTCCAAATGAACCTGTGAACTGTAACATATTTCTAATTTAGGAATAGAATAATATCTATACATCTCTATCTATATATAGTGTTGTTTTATGTTATAATTTTATATTTGGTTACATATCATATTACTTATGTGTATAATTTCTAGGTTGTCAATATAAAAACATGTTTTAATAATCATTTAATTATTTTGGTGTTGTAGCCTTTTTAAGAAAATTAAGTCATGTAAATCAAGCCAGGTCTGAGGAAGTGACTTACTGAGCTTCTAAAATATTAAACCAGCTATTGAAGGGTCTCCTCTAATATCCTTTCCTAATAGCCTAGGGAAGTTATGGGTGTGTACAGCTTTTGATTTCCCCAATAAATTCTTTCTGTCTCATCTCCCTAATATGAGGAAATATCAAAAAGGCAGAAAGCAGTGATTTTGCTAATAAGTCTTAGATAAAAGGGCAAAGCAAAATTGCTGGGCAAATGATGACAACTCACCATTCAGGATGGTGACCCAGTGGGATGTGTGTCACTTGGATGAAAGTCTCATTCCCGAAAGTTTTCCTTCCTTAATCTGCTTAGTCTACTGTGAACAGAAATGTATGATCTTTATCAAATTCAGAGGAACTGCTGGGTTGTGCATGTTAGGCCGCAACGGGTCACTGCTACTGGAAAAGCAAAACTAGAGTTTTAGGAATGTTAAGTAAATAAATAGCTGTGACCTTTGCTCTGATAAAGGAGAGTTAGTGTGAAACTAGACAGAATTGGGCTAACCCAACCCTACAGGCAAACAGTCCAAGACCTAAAAGGGTCAACTTTTGGGGAGTCATTAATTTACGGGTAGGTGGTGGGCTGGGGATGAGGGCATATTTGCTTGTATAAAGACGACCCAAGTAGTAGATTAAAATACAGACTCCCAGGGGGGCACCAGGCAATCTGCATGTGTTAAAAGTGCCCTGGCTCTTAAAAATTGATGGGAAGCCAATTTGGAAACACTGACTTAGGAATTAAAAATGACAATTAAATCAACTTTTGGTAAATGAATCTGCCACTATCCAGTGACATTTCAGCAAAAAATCAAAGTATGTAATCTTGCTTTTAAGCAATCTTTCCACAATGCTGAAATAGCCATATTTGACATGGGAAAGGTTTGAGTAATCCAGCAGATATTTTTGCCTTTAAATTGCCAAGTCGATATTTTGTTCAGTCTGCTACCTCAGCTAATCGAGCAGTTCTTTTAAGTTTTGTTTTTGTTTTTTTATTCTTCAAAATATTTCAGATTTCCCCTTTCTTCCCCATTGACCCCTTCCAGAGCAGCTCATGGAGCAAAGCTATTTTTTTTTTTTAATTTCAAATATATCTTTATTGTTGAAAGTATTACAGATGTCCCCTTTTTCTCCCATTCCTCCCTCCCCCGTCCCCCAGGCCGCCACCACACTATAGCCTATGTCTGTGGGTTATGTGTATACGCATATAAATTCTTTGGTTCATCTCTCCCCACCCACCCTTCCACCCCCACCTTCCCAAATCACTCCACTTCCATCTCGATTTCAAATGACATATCAAATTGAAGGACAGAAGTAAACAGGTACTGTGGACTTCATAATAATATTACATAGGTTAGCATTACTCAGTAATCACTAATTGCTATCCCAGAAATCTAGATTTGAATATACTGTAGACAGTGACATTTATTCTCACATAGCTAATGCTAAGGTTGGAATTTAACCTGTTCTAAAAGTCAGCCTTCCAGTTCAGGCACTCCGGGCAAAAACATTAGCAAGGTTGCAGAGTTTCAACCATATTTTCCCCAACAGTTTTCAGCTTTCACTGGCCACATGGTCTAGTGCCAATAGTATTGGAAGAGCCGAAGACCTAGGTCTTTTTGACACCAGAATAGGAATCACCCCAGGACAACCGGAGGGAGCCCTGGAACCCACATTTTCACAAGCTAGACAGGGCGATTCTAACTCTGTCACTAAATGTATTAGCCAGGATGGAGAAGTACATGATCGCTCATGCCTTGGTTTGCCAATCTCTACGGAAGAATAATGATACCTGAATCTTCCTTTCCCTTAGGAATATTGGAAAGATAACACCAGTGAATTTACATTTAAAAATTGAAACTCAAGGATTAACTTTTAAAAAGTAACAGTTGAAATGAACAGATTAAGCATTAGAAAAATTTGAATCCAAAACCCAGTCTACCTCTTACTCACTGAACTTGTGTCCCAGTTTCATACCCGCAAAGAGGAGAGAATTAGCAACCTCATGGAGTTCTGTGAGATTAAAGGAGGTATTATATGCAAAGTACTGGTCTCGAGATTGCCACATTGTAGATATTCAATGAAAAAGAAAAAAGATGTTAGTAAAGGAGAGAGGAACTATAAGCTGGCTGGATGTTTTTCCAAGTAAGAGTGATAGATAAAGCTATGTTGCCATAGCTACTAGTATTTTGAGAATGTTTGTTACTGCTGCATAACCTAGCTCTGCTGGTTGATACAGAGGCCTGTTGATGGTAGAATGTTTTGCTTTAAAATAAAGTAATTACCAGGTACAGCTTTCTCTACGAACTGTGGTCTCCATGGTTATCAGACTCTCTGAGCAATGGATCACCGCCCGGATGCCGAGACCAGGCCTTCTAGTTATAAATCTCCCTTGCAGACGCAAACATGAAGAGCCCCTGGCAGAATACGCCTCTTGCCAGATGTTAAGTTTCATATTTAACCAGATGCCCAGTTGTTTTTATTTTCCTGCCGTAGTGAGTTACTAGCACTCATGGGAATGAGATCTTGAGATGCAGAAGAGAAAGCCCCTCTCAACGCCTTTCAAGGATCCTCTGTCTGTGGCAACGTGACTTTGCTGCTTCCCCAGGATTCCAGCCTCTCTGGAGAGCAAGTCTGCTGGGCTGAGGCCCTCAGTGCTGTGCCTGCGGGGACACCAGAGCCCACTGTCCCCTTGCTCGCCTGCCGCAGTGGCAGCTCCCAACCGCTCCTTTCTGAGGCCTGGACGACCCCTTGGGTCTTGTCAACGTGTCATGGATGAAGAGTTTGTATGGAAAGATGTTGCTGGAACATGTGTCAAGAGAAAAAAGTAATGATAAGAAACCACTAGGAGTGAAAGAAAAGCTTATTATTGTTATAGATAATACCCGTTGGGGGTGGAAAGAAGATAGAATTTAGAGTCAAAAACAAGGGATTTGAATCCCAGCTCCTTCAGTCTTACTTAACATTTTTAGCAATCTCTAAGCACATTGCACACAATTTCTCATTGAACTTGCACAACCAAGACATGAGATAAGTTCTACTGCATCATTACCCTGCTTTTCTAGATTGGGGGGCTGGGGTAAAATGAGGTGCCCTACAAACAAAAACGTTCCTTTAGTCCATCAGCCAGTTCCCCTCCCTTTAAACTCCTGTGGTGGGCAATTTTTCTTTACATCTGCCAACTACATTCAGGAAGCTAGGAGCCTGAAATGTCTGTGTAATTAATTTCTGGTACAATCAAGGGACAGTGGGTTTGCTAGGAAATACCTCCTGCCAAGCAGCACAGGAACATTTGCTAGAGGTGAGGTGTAGGACAGCCACATAGTATGAGACAGAATTGGGCAGAACTGGACAGAAATACGGCTCTGGCATTTACAGGCTAACCTGAATTTTTCAGTTTCCTTACACTGGGTTACATGAGCATTTCCTCAGATATTTTCCTCCAAAAGTGTTTAGTGTAGATAAAAATAATTTAGATATCTCTAAATATCTCCCGCTCTCCCACTAGAAACCTTCAATAGCTCCTCAATGCCAAAGAAAAGCTCTATAACCCTTAACGAGGAATCTCAAATTCTTCCCAATCTTCCCAAATGTACCTTTCTGGCCACAAAAAAAGGGAGGGCACTCTTTCCCCCCCATATACACACACCGATTTTATGTTCCACCTACCTCACAGCTGTTACCACAACATGCTTTTGCTCTATGTCTCTGTTCACGCTGTTTCCTCTCCCAGGTATACCTTTTTCCTAACTGTTGTCTGTCAAAACAATACCAGGTGTATTACTTTCCTGGGGTTGCCATAACAAAGTACCACAACCGAGTGGCTTAAACAGCAGAAATTTATCTCACAGTCTGTAAGCTGGAAGTCCAAGATCAAGGGTTTGCAGGGGTGGTTCCTTCTGAGGGTCGTGAGGAAGAATCTGTTCCAGGCCCCTCTCTCTCCCCAGCTTCTGCTGGTTTGCTGGCCGTCTTCGGCATTCCTGGCCTGTTTTCCAACATTTCTTTTTCTTAGGCTTCCCATCTCTAAAGTAAGGGTGAGCATCCATCATAGGTCTTGATCTCACCAACACTTTGAGACACTGAATACTTTCGAGAATGTTGCTTGTTTTTTAAAATTACTAACTGAAAAGTATGACTTCCATAGCTAAAAGGTGCTTTGTGACTAACTATTCAAGTAAAATGATTCTCCATAGAAACGGCTCTTCCTTCATTAAACATGCTGAACCTAAATGAAATTGAAGCCTCGCAGCTACCAGGAGGAGAGATCAATTGGTCCTGTTCCACAAGGCTGTCCTTTCCATTTATTTCCTGTGAATCATAGGAACTTCGGGGAGATCTTATACCCATGCTTTTCATTAAGGAACAGGTAATGCGTTCAGCTTCCTTTTCATGACTCAGTCTAGGGAACACTGTGATCTAGCTTCTGGGTTTCAAAATAAACAAACTTCTTTCTCATTAGTGTTAAAATAACCTTGGAGAAGCTGAGAAATCGGTTTTACTAAACTTAGGGGGGAAAAACCAAGTGCATTTTAGAAAGGCAAAAAATATGTATATCTATAGCAAGATGATAGGATTTGTCTGCCAAGGTGTATGGCCAACACCCACCTGGGCCTGCAGGCCAGGAGAGCAATTCTCTGACACTGCAGCTTCCAGGGTCAGTTCTGAGAGGAAGGCCAAGGACAGTTTCGCTGTCCATACTTGAGAGTACAGATCCACTCTGTTCCCTGTTACAGGCTGTAGGCCACTTATTACCTTTTGCACTCACCTTGTCACTTAAGGTGCAATCACTCTAACTTCAAGGGGAGCAATACTTGGGACTAGGTGGGGGCGAGGGACAGGGGATCTGTGTCCTTCGTTGGTGGGGCAACATATATGTAGCCTCTCCCCATCCGCATTATTACCTTTCCTCTATTTCAGTCTTACTTTCTCTAACATGTCTCCAGGATCGCCTTCCCTGCTGAGTTAACACAACTCTTTTTTTTAAAACAGCATTATTGAGGTACAATTCATAGGCAAGAAGCTGCATATATTTAATGTATTCAGTTTGATGAGTGTGAACATGTGCATATACCCATGAAACCATCACCACAATCAAGATGATAAACATATCCATCGCCTCCAAAAGTTTCCTCCTGCTCCTTTGCTTTTCCCTTTGTTACGTTTTGTGTATGAAATAAGGACACTTAACCTGAAATTTACCCTCTTAACAAATTATTTCAGTGCACAGTACAGTGTTGTTAAATTTAGGCAACATATTACTCTTTATAAAAATGTTGAAAAGGAGCCACATTTGCAGAATGTGCTCAAGGAGAAATCATTTATCTGATCTTCCCCTAGCAATGCTTCTGATTGTCATTCAAGGAATTCAATGTTCACTAAATAATGTCATCACTGTCCTAAAGAAGGAGAGACTATTGGGATGCATTCTTCAAAATGACTTTGTATAGACTCTTGGAACAAATCAAGATCTAAGCTATATGGACTCAAAGTCTTACCCTTTCCCAGAGATTATTTCTTACCTCCAAATGACATCCATTCTGATAAAGAAGGCAGTTTTTTTGTTCATTACAAACAAGTACAAATACCATTGGAATATATGCCCCGATTTATTCTTAGCATATTTTGGGGTCTCTTAATTCCATAAAATACAGTACACTTTGTTTCTACTCTTTCCTGGCCATTCAACCAAATTTCCTCTAAGGTTTCCTTCTCTCCAGGAGAAAAGATGGAGATTGACTCAGAATAATAATGTCCGTGCACACATATCAAGCTAACGCCTTTACTACCTTCATTGCAATACAGGAATGAACTCAAGTCATCTGCCTCTCAGAGTCCTGTGTCTGTGTTTTGAATGCAGCCACCATGTCCTCTTAAAAATGACTCTATCATCCCATCTCATCAACCAGCCTTTCTAGCTGGTGGAGGGGCCTCAGGGCATGACAGAGAAGGAAATGATCGTTTTGGTGCAGGAACCAAGCCCAAGAAGTGGGTGGGATCACTGTCAAGTAGCGAAAGGAAAAGAACCACTTGAGAGGGTGGATTTATGACTCAGTGTTAAGACTTGGTCTCAGGCATGGGCAAATTTCAAATCAGTTCCAATCAACAAAGTTAGTTAACTTGGCCGAGAGGGCCAAGTGAAGGGCTAGAGAGAGTTTAAGGAGAAAAGTTTACAAGATGGAAAATGAAGTGGAAGAGCCAGAACCATACAGTCAACATTTAATGATATCCTGTTGCTGCCCATCAAATTCCTTAATATAGACTTGAAAGAAAAAGAGGTTGTACTTAGATACTCTCATACCTAGTTGGAAAGAACATAAGGTACTTTAGTGTTTATTTTGAAACCTCTTGCGTAGATGAGACAAAAAAGATGAGTTATGACTCAGTGACTAACTAGAGGAAATGTGTCATAAGACAGTGTATTTAGCTGTTTGAGTTTCAGCATCACACTCAGCCAATCTGACATACAGTTTGAAAGTTGAGAAGTAAACTTACTGTTACTGTTAATACATTTATTTTCCAAGATAAAATACATTTCTGGATGCCATAATTTTAGATCAACCACCTAAAGAAGTTCACTCTCAAAAGCCGATACATTTTTATTTTTGTTTTTGTTTTTCAAGTAAATATCTGCATTATTCATAGAACTTGTTATTACAGGAAACTCATAAATGCAATGAAATAGTTTATGCTCTCTCCCTGTGGGGAATATAACTTCATGTGTATTAAAAAGAAGGTAAATTAACTTTCAGAAAGCCAATCATGGCAACTATATAGCAGCCACATTATAAAATATACAACCTCAGGGTCTAGAAAATGTTGGGTAATTTATCCAATGAAATTCAAAATATGAAATGTTTCATGTTAGAGGAAACAATGGTCTTAAATTTCTGCTGCATTTGGTTCTCTTATATCCACCCAAACATTTGGGTTCATGGTCATGATGAATAAAAGCATCTCTTTTTAAAGGAAAGTGAGATCATGAAGATGATAACATATTTTCCCAGTTTTACTGAGGTATAATTGGCAAATAAAATTGTATATATTTAAAGTGTCCATGTTGAGGAAATGTGATGTTATTTATTTAATTGTGATGTTATTTATTTGCATTTTCTCCCTTTTTTTACGTCAGCCTAGCTACAGGTTTGTCAAGTTAATGTTTTCAAAAAGACAGCTCTTAGTTTTGATGACCTTTTCTACTGTTTTTCCAGTCTCTACTTCATTTATTTCAGCTCTGACCTTCATTATTTCCTCCCTTCTTCTAACTTTGGGCTTATCTGTTCTTTTTTTTTCTAGTTCCTTTAGGTTTGTTTATTTGAGATCTTTATTTTTTCTTAATGTAAGCATTTATCACTAAAAACTTTCCTCTGAGAACTGCTTTTGCTGCACCTCAAGTTTTGGTATGCTCTTTTCCATTTTTGTTTGTTTCAAAATACTTTCTGACTTCTCCTTGATTTTTTTATTTGACCACTTGGAAGTGTGTTGTTTAGTTTCCACGTTTTTGTGAATTTTCCAATTTCCCCCCTGTTTACTGATTCCTAGTGTCATACCATTGTGATCAGAAAAGATGCTTGATATTTTAATCTTCTTAAATTTGCTAAGACTTGTTTTGTGACCTCTCACATGATGTATTCTGGAGAATGTCCCATGTGCACTCAAGAAGGATGTGTGTTCTGCTACTATTTGGATGGAATGTTCTGTAACCTTTGCTAAGTCCCTTTGGTCTAAAATATCATTTGAGACCAGTGTTTCCGTACTGATTTTCTGTGTAGATGGCCTATTCATTGTTGATGGTTGGGTGTTAAAGTCCCTACTATTATTGCAAAGCTGTCTATTTCTCCCTACTGGCCTGTTAGTATTTGCTTAATATAGTTGGGCGTTCTGATGTTAGGTGCATATATACATATATATATATATATATATATATATATATATATATATATATATAATTTCTATATCCTATTGATAAATTGACTTTCTTAGCATTATATAATGACCTTCTCTGTCTTTTGTTACAATTTTGACTTAAAGTATATTTTTCTGATACCAGTAGAGCTATCCCTACTCTCTTTTTGGCTCCCACTTACATGGAATATACTTTTCCATTACTTCACTCTTTGCCTGTGCGTGTCCTTATAGATGAAGTGAGTCTCTTTCAGGCAGTATGCCAGTGTTGGCTTTTTAAAAATCTATTCAGCCATTCTATGTATTTTGATTGAATAAACAATCCATTTATATTTAAAGTGATTATTGATAGATAGGGACTTACTATCGCCATCTTGTTATTATTCTTGTCTTGTTATTTGTCTTCTTGGCTCCTCCAACATACAATATCAAACATTGATTATATTCCCATTTATTTAAAATGCTTGCTCAATTATCATCATTTTAAGGTGTTGGCAGGATGTGCAAATTACTTTTGATAGAAAATTAGATGCTCGAGATTTTGTTTTCATTAGTGATTTTCATTCCTTGACAATCCCTAAGAAATGTAACCTACTCCGGTGCAGAAAAAAATGATAATTACCCAAATATTCACTAATTTTAAAACTAGATAGTCACTATCTTGAAAGCATTCCAGCATTTACTTAAATCAGGTCTTTTTTATAAGAGATCAGATAGTAAATATCTTATGTCCAGTGGGTCATACAGCCTCTGTCACAACAACTCAGCTCTGCTCATGTAACACAAAAGCAACCACATAGCATATTTAAAAAAATAGACTTTGCTTTGTTCCAATAAAACTTTATTTACAAAAACATGAGGCAGACAAGATATGGCCCATAGCCGTAGTTTTCTGAACAACCCCTGATCCAAATGATCACAGGGACTCTTACATTCCCCCCTCTTCATTAATCAAGTAGTAATGAAGATGTTAAAAACATGAAACAATAAATTTTAGGCATGAGAATAATCCAGAATATTTTAATTTCTCAGAAAATAATATGATAATCATTTTTTCCCCTCCACATTTAACTGTTAGTAATGTCTCAAACTAGTCAACGGGCTCAAGGTACGTTTTTGAGGTGAACCAACAACAAACAGGACTCACTAATGGGCTGAATTGAATAGTCTTCCCAACTTTTCAGCATGAGTAGAGTGATGCCACTCATTGAAATGAGAAATACTATGTAGGAATATATTTGGGGATTGAAATGTTAATTTTGAAACGTCTGTGACACATCAAAGAAAAACTGCCAGATAGGCTACTTACTGTATTCAGAGAAGAAGACTGACCAAAAAAATAAACTTGGGAGTCATCCGTCCATAGATGGCATTTAAAGCTATGAGAATGGGCGAAGTTACCGAGGAGGCAAGGTAAGAGGTAGCAGGCAAGGAAAGATCTCACTGTACTTTCTGAATCACCCGAGAAGACACCAGCCACGTTCAGCACAGTGAACCAAAGCTAAGAGGATTTTGCTGTACTCGCGATCTTGGTAAATCTGTAACTGGTGGGAGGTAATAAACCATGCTCCTATTCCCCATAGTTATTTTCATGTTTTTCAAATCAGATAGCCCTTTTCCCAAGAAATGTGCTGGGGTACATGTTCATCTCAACAAAATTTCGGAAATGCTATAAAAGATAATAATAATTAAAGTAGTATATTTAACTTAATAATTTTTGTAAATTCATTTTTTATACTAACTACCTGTGGTTTTCTATTCAAAGAGTTAATATTAACCTTCTCATTAAGTAGAAAAACAGCAGATTTCAAATAATCTCTGCAATTCAGGCTCACAGTGCCTTTTATTTCTATCTACATAATATACTAAATGCTCTCCCTCTCGAGGCGTGGCCTGCCCAGAAGCGGAGGCAGGTTCCCTGCACTGTAATAACGTGGCGAGAACAGGCTGAAGAGTGGATGCTTTCTTACCATGTGCTCAAGCATTTCACCCTTCACTCGTCAAAGACCACGGTTTACTTTCTGGAAGGCATTGGGGGAAGAGGAAAAGAACAGTAGACGAGAGGTGACCGAGAGAAAGCTCAAGACAGTGAATTCAGTGGCACAGCCATTCCACTTTCTGGGCAATGGGGAAAGAGCAGGTGCCGTTTAACTTCCAGGATGATTGAGTGGCTCCTATCAGACAAACCCTCCAGTACATAATAACTGTAAACCCTGAACAGGTATAAAAAGCAACCAACTGAAGGTACTTGAGATTGAAAAAGATGGAGTGGAGTGAATATTTGTAAAGAGAGAATGGCAGTGGGCAAAACTCCCGTTTTTATAGCTTTCTGATTGAAGGCAGTCTCAAGGATGAAAGAACTGAATTAAAATTTGACCAGCCACCTACTGTGGGAGACATAAAAAATTTTTAAATTTCAGTTCAGTCAAATTACCAGTCTGGTTTTTCTAAAAATCAATATTCTTCAAGGAAACATCACAGAATCAAGAGTTTCTATAGCATTCTTCACAATGTCCAAGATGCGATACAAAATTGCTCATACAAATAAAGGGGAAAACATGGCCTGTTCTCAAGTGAAAGGCAATAGAGACCAGTCCAGAGATGACCCAGATGCTGACATCATCCGACTAGGGTTTTAAAGCAGCTATTCTAATTATGCGCAAGGGTGCAAAGGAAAATATTCTCACACTATGTGAAAATTAGGCTGTATCATCAGAAAAATAGAAACTGTAAAAAGGAATCAACTGTAACTTTTACACCTAGAAAATGCTACATGTGAAATGAAAATATTACTAAGTGAGCTTAACATTGGAGTGGAGAAAGCCAAAAACAAAATCAGCCTACTTGAAAATAGATAAATAGAAATGACTCAATTGAAAGAAGAATAGAAAAGATTGAAAACTAAAAAAAGAACAGAGAGAGCTCAGGGATGTGTGGGGCCAGACAGAAACGGAGTCCACAATATGTAATTGGAGTCCCAGAATGAGAGGAGGGAAAGTATGGGGTAGAAAAACAATTTTTTTTAATAATGGATAAATTTTTTCCAAATTTGGTGAATGTAATAAATTTACAGTGAACACCAAGCATAATTAATACTGAGAGAACTAAACCTCGGTACATCATAGTCAATCTGTCGAAAGCCAAAGAGAAAATCTTAAGAGCAGACAAAGAAAAATAACACATTGCACATAAAGAAACGAGAATCAGTCACGTCTCATCAGAACAATAATCTTTAAAGTACTAAAATAACTTTTTAAAATAGTGAATGCATAATTTAATCTCCAGCAAAACTACCCTTCAAAAATCAAGATCAAATAAAGGCATGTTTGGATAAGAGAAAGCTAAAAGTTCATAACCTTCAGACCTGGACTTCAGAAATGCTAAAGGAGATTTTTTAGACTGAAGGGGATAGAAACATAAATCTTCCAAAAATAACAAAGAGCATTAGAATTGGTAAATATATGTAAGTATGCAAAAGACTATTTTTTCTCTTAATTTTTTAAAATCCATATGACTATATAAAGAATCACATTGACCCAAATATTTGAAGATAGACTGATTTTTTCCATTTTTTATCTAAATGTTATCAAGCTTAGATCATAAAAGGTCATCAAGTTTTTTCTGTCATGAAACTGAACATTTGGATATAACATTTGGAACTGACATTTGGATGTAATATGTTATTTTCCGAAGTTAAATATATATATTTTTCTATCAACCTTTACTTGTTACATTCATTCTATTTGGATTTTTTTTTCTCTCTTTAGAAGAGAAATGTGTCTAGAGTTGATAAGCTTAGCAAGTTTCTAGCCTAATAGGATTATTCTCGGAACCTCTCTTTTAAAAAGACCTTTTCCTAATGGAGTTCCGTTCTGAGAGACTCCGGGTTTGCTAATCAGTGAGGCAGTAAGTAATGAACACACTCCTGTGTAGTTATAACCCCTGGGTTCCAGGAAGTGTACTTTGTTCATTAACTCTGCGGACATTTAAGTTCAAATAAAGAGCAAAATACTTTCACATAAGGATAAAATTATTTTAAAAAAATAAAATTAAATTTCCCCCTCCCTGACCCGCACAAATTATAATGTAAAGTTCCTCCAAAAAGAACAGTGTATTTAAAAATTAAGTTAAAAATGCATTCAAATGTTGATGAACAGAAGGAGAAAATTATGTACTATTCACAATATCAAGCAAAAATATCCAAAATAAGCCATCAGAATAACACTATGTTCAGAATCTTTTCATAGTTTCTCAAAGCAAACAAAAAAATTACTTTCCCCATTCCCGTACTTGCCTGCTGGACATTTGTTCTGGAGACTCTATCAATGTCTCAACACCTATATATCAGCAGTCAAACTTCTCATTTTCTGTATCAAAACATTTTTCTTTCCTAACTTCCCTTTCCTCAGTATCGCCGTCTTCTTTGTCTCTGACGTTCCAAACCTAAAAAGGATTCCCGGTTCCACCTTTCTCTCTCCTGAAAGCATTGACCTCGTCTTGGTTTTCCTCGCTGCGTCTCTGAGCTGGCCTCTCCTTTTCCTTGCCCCTACCTCCAGTGTAGTTCAGGCTATAAAATACTTAACTTGGGGCCAAGAACCACGGATTCGGGGATAAAGAACAGAGGCAAGGAAGATGCTCCCCAGGCCTTCGTCTTAGCTGGTGTGTATTAAGCATTTAAATTAATTCCCCTAACCTCACTACAGCTCTGTGGAGGAGACGCTATTGCTACCCTAGCGTAGAGGGGAAGACTGATATAAAGAGGTACCAAGTAACTCGGCCAATGAACACATGTAAGTGCAGCAAGAGGTGGGTCTGAGGCTGCAGCCGAGCCTGTGAGTGCAACGTATAAATCCTCAGTCCAGGCACTGCCTCCAGGGCCGGATACTAAGGCCACAGGGTAGTTGGATGGCATCGCCACGCATTTACTCCAGGGCAAGTCTTCTTTTAAGTTCAATGTGCAGAAATGTGCTGGCCACAGAAATGCGTCTCATCAGTCAATGCCTGTCTGTTCTGGTATGATCCCTCACCCACAGCTTTAGGGGAAAGATAAAAATGGAATCTATCTAGCTAACTGGAAATCCTTGTGTAAAGGGAAAATCTGTTCGGAAGCACAGTGGGTTCAGCCAGTGTTGGGTTGGTCCTAATAATTTATAATTTCCCTGCCCTCAGTCACCAAGGCCATCCCGATCCATAGGAAGAATCATAAAATAAAATAAAAAATTTTAAAGCAGCTGGAGTTTAAGAGCAATGGCCCCGCCAGCATGGGAGAAAGATAAAAGAGCAGTTGCTGTTGCAAATGCTGGCATCACCAACTGAAAGCCATTCCTTGCAGAGTCTGAAGATGCAGAAAGGGAAGGGCCCGGGGGGAGAGGGGAAGACACGGGGCTGCCGAGGGTGCCTCAGTGACGGAAGCTTTTGCTTGGCCTTTTGGAATGAGCCTTCTTAGCACAAAATGCATCTCCAATTGTGCGTGAAGCCCGAGGTGGAAGAACACGGGTCCCCTCTAATCTGATTGCCCTGGAGCACAGGCTGGGAAGCGGGTCCCAGAGACAGGCCGGAATGGCCCTGAGGACAAGAAGGACGCGCTCCATGGGAGCCCAGGGACATGTCGTCCCACTCTGTTCATCATCTCGGCCACCAGCGCCTGCCAGCCGAGCGGCCTTCAGCCAGAACCATGGGCTTCAGGGGCTGGGCGAAGCTGGCAGGATCTGAGCTTTTTGCCTGTCAAAATTCTGCTGGCTGGCATAAGAACAGATCCCTTTTAAAATTGAACGAGTCAGCCGAATTAATCCCATTAAACTCTGAATGACCTTCCATTGAGGAAAGCTCATTAAGAAGGCTGTTGCTACATTACTATTCCCTCTCCACCACAGAAACCTTCCTAGGAAAACAGAATTTCTTAAAATGTCAGAGGTAGAGGTAATCTTAAAAGACTATAATCTGCCTTAGTGATAGGCCCATCTAAACATTTCATTTTATAAATGCTTGGCAGAGGGAGAAAGAAAATTCATCAGAACAGGTGAATTACCTTATGTTTTTTGCCGTTGAAACATAAAATTTATGTACTAAATAATATCTATAATTTGCTTTAAAATAAAATAATCAAAAAAATTTTATATTTTTAGTCCCTCAAAATAGATCTCAATATAATCTAATTCAAAGTCTCCTTGAAAGATACCTCAAAATAGCTCTTTCTGTAAAGCTCTGATCTATACTATTCCAGTGTTGAATCAAATGTTTCTTCTGGCCAGACTGAGCTCTCCACTATTAAAATAAGACTTATAAAGCACTTTCTTTATAAGTTCTAACCCGTTTTTGAAATTTTTTCACAGGTAAGTTCACTGCCTTCTCCCCTATCTAACTATACATATCTTGACTTCCTTCTTTCTATATATTTATCTCTAGGTTGAGCTCTAAACATATTAAAAAGTTCTTGTACTTACTGGTTTGGGGCTTCCAATGTCAATCAGACTTTAGAACAGCCAAGCAATTCCAGCATGAGACACACTATTACTAACTATTACTAACAATAATAGCTAATATGTAGAGAGTGCATAGTAAAAGGGGGGCAATTTACTAAGCGGATTACCTCGTGTTATCATGTCACCTGATTTTATCTGGAGGTTGGTGATATTAAAATCTCCATATTGCCCACAAAGAAATGAGCTCAGAGTTTGGAAATGTGTTCGAGGTGACACAATTAGAAACAGCAGCACCTGGGTTTCAGTTCTAGAACTCCGATATCGGGGCCCTGTCTTGTAACCACTACGCAAACCCGCCCATAAACTTGTGAGAAATGAATCTGCAAAATAATTGGTGACTAGATTTACTGGGAAGCTTCTAATGTGGGGAAGGGCTGGGTACCTAACCCAGCCTGGTGGGGGGTCGGGGGCGGATTCAGGGGAAAAAATCACAAATGAGTTGCCTTCAGAGCTGAGTTTTGAATGAAAAGTAGGAGTTACACAGAATGGCAGAGGTGTTCTCCAGTCAGTGGGAGGAACACAGAGAAAAGAACAGACACATAAAGGGTTGTAGCGCATGTTTCATATCGGTTTATTATGACATTACGTGTCCTTTTTAGAGCCCCGTTAAACGAGGTAGAAATAAGTATGCAAAAAGTTTGCAGAATAAAACATACTTTAAGGATGTTTCAGTGGGTAGATTGCCTGCCATTCCAGATCTTTCCATCACTTCATTATTATCGCAGCCAAGTAATCCCTAACTTCAGTTGGAGTCACCTTCTCAATCCGGCTTCTTTGCAGATCCCAACTTCTGTGTTATCTTCTGTCCTTTGCCCTTCAGAGTTTTCCTTTAGGGTTAACACGGCTCTGTGAGTGGCACCTTCAAGCTCTAGGGCTTCCTTATATAGGTCTTCAGTAACTTCACCAGTAATGGAATTTCAGTTTCTGGATCTTACACACAAGCCCAAAGGGTAAATATACCTTTCCTACATCCCTCTGAAAAATGTTATCCCTGGATAAAATGTTAATTTGCTAACAGCTAGGAGGAAGTCAAGTTCCACACAAGAGACTTGGGTTTACAAGTCTTTTCACAATCAGACTTGATAAATGTCTTAATGAATTATCTTTAAATTTACACCTGTCATGTTTTTTTCTGATCTCTCCCTTCAGAAGCATTTCTCTTTTCATAAACCATCAATCAAGTGAGTAAACACTAGCTTCTTTTGGTAATTTCCCCACTTTTGCCATCTCTGATAACACTACCATCATTGTGATAGTTTATTTTTTTCCTCTGAATTTCATCAGCCTTCCAGCTAGTTTCCTAATGAGCCCGAATGGAAATCACTGGCATGAATGATCAAAAGTTGTAAGTCATTCTTATTTTGATAAGAATGACCTTTGTGGTCAAGTGATAATTTAAAATTTACAATTCTGTGATTCTTTTCTCTTGAATTTTCTTGGGTTTTCTTGAGCCAGACTCAATAAATAATGTTACTCGGACCAGAACTATTATTTTCATCTATAATTTGATGCTAGCAGTAGAAATTGTCTCCACTGCCACTTAATTTTTTTTTTAAATCAAACTTTTCTTCCGGTGGAGTTGCAATGAATGCACAAACTATACAAGAGTCAGGTGAGACTGTGTCTGTTTAGTTTCAAAGAGAAAAATATGGTTATTTATGATTTTTTCCTATATATTCTCAATAGAATAAAAACTGACAGATGCTAGAAAGTGTTCTGGTTTTATCTTTCCCACTGCTATCTCTCTTCAGTTTCCTTCTGTCTGTGACTTCTCTTCTAGAGCTTAAGACAAATTTTGTTTTTCATCATTATCTTGGGTTAAATTCAGTTGGGAAGGAAGTAAGAAACATGGGGGTTGATAAGCACAAAAAGTTAATTCAAGTAAAACTGGCTTTTGCATTTTTCCATTCAAGCTGAGTCACAGCTAGGTTTGGGAGAGACTCATGCTGAAGTATTGATGCCCACTTACTTATTCAGTAAGTATTTCCTGAATGCCAACCTTTGGGGAGCAGTGTTGCTGGGCTCTGAGGATACACTAGTGAGAAAAACAAGACAGAAAACTGGCCCCAAAAAGTATAGAATCTAGTCAGGAAGACAGACTAAAATAAACATATAAATCAATATAAGCTATGGTACATGCAAGACAAGAAAGGTAGGTGGCATCGTGAGTACATAACACAGGAAGACCCGGAATGGCCCATCGAAGTCAGCCGAAGCTTCTAGAGGAAAGGGCGTTGTAGCTGAGCGCTGAAGATGGGTGAGTGGTCACTAGGCAGGGTACAGGATGAGAAGAGTATTGGGGCAGGGAGAGGACCGGGCACAGCTTGGGGGCATAACTAGGAACTGCAAGAAGTGCTTCATAATGTAACTTCAGAGCAATGCATCAGTAACTTTGAGCAGGAAACATTTAAAAATGGGTCTCAGTGCTTATCACTACGTAAGTACTACATAAACCCTGTTGCTTCCATTTTCCATTCCAACACCCTGCACCCCACCTTTCTCCCCAGCTGCAGCGCTCTCAGCCCCTTCCCAACAGTTTCTGAGAAAGACTCAGCTGGTCAGCCCCCCGAAGGGACCCTTTCAGTGTGCATTCTAGAATCTGTTCCGTGACATAGCAGAAGCCTTCCTTGAATACATACAATTAATGTCTTGGTCATTCAGCAAATGTGTGCTAAGCAGATATGTGGTTAATCATAGTGACAGCCAGTGCTTGCTGAGTCCGTACAATTGTGCCCAGGATGTCACATGAGTAGTGATCTCTTAACAGCAAGTTTATGCATCAGGTTCTTTTACCACCTTCATTTTACCAATGAGTCCAGGAGGTCAGACAGTTTTCCAGGGACGTATAGGTAATAAGTGCCAAAGCTGGGCTTTGAATCCAAGAAATCTCTCTAGAGTGTGAGAGCCTAACCACTGCTCCAAACTACCTGTTTAAAGACACACAAGGCTCTTGCTCACGTAATGCTTCCAACCTACTTGGAAAGGGACAGGGAGGTGGCGGAAATTCAATAAAAATGTAAATCAATAAGCTGGACAATTGCCATTTGTGATTACTTTTACAAAGGACTTAAACTGAGTGATGGAATGCACAGGGACTGGGTGTGATCAGGAAACACTTAGAAAAAGTATTCAGAAATAGCTTTTGGTGGGGGGGATCCTTAGAACAGATCTAAAAGATGAGAAAGAGGCAGCTTTGTGAAGGGTAGGGAGAAGATTTCCAGCAGAGGAAAGAGAAAGAGCAAAGGTCTTAAAGTAGGACCTTTTTTCTCATCAATGGGGGACACCGGGAGAGGCCGGGGCAAGGAGAGAAAGTTGGAAGAGACCAAGCAGACCGTGTAAGACCTGCTGCCACTGTGGTAGGTTTGAGTTCATCTGAAGGACCAGAAGCCAGTGGACTTTTTAAAGCAAGAACCAAAGTAAAAAATACCTGATTAATATTTTTAGAATATTAACTTTCATACTGGAGGCTAGATTACAGAAGTCAAGAGTGAAAGGAGGAAGACCAGCTTAGAGCTACTGCTGACACCGAGTAAAACGTGGTCATGACTTATATTAGGGTATCGACGTTGGTCGTGGAGAGACGGGACCAGAGATGGAAATGTAAAGTCTTGCTCATGACTTGGGTGTAGGGAATGAGAACAGAGGAATCGAGGACGACTCCTGGACTTTTTGTCTTAGATAACTACAAATGCTGGGCCCTTCAAAGAGAGACAAAAGAAGAGCAAGTTTGGGGGCAAAGTCCTGAGTTCCAGCTTGAATGTGACATTTGAATACTTATTGGACCTGCATGCGAAAGTGTCAAGTGCAAAGTTGTACACGTGCAGTTGGAGCTTAGGGCTAGAGGTAGGAATTTAAGAGTCATCGAGTGTAGATGGTATGTAAAGCCATGGAGGTCACCTAAAAGGGCGAAGAAGAGAGGTTTAGGCCATAGTTTCTAGACATCACTGGCTAATTCACCGCTCTTCTTTGGGTCTCTGAGTCTCTATCAGTTAAATGAGGGCAACGCAGCAATGATACACCCTGTCTCGGGCTGGAGGAATCTAGGGCTCACGCCCTCCTTTCTCTCATTCTCGGTGGCTCCTCTGCTTTGCAGGCAAGGAAGGGGAATTGTTTTCCCCAGCACTTTGTCAAATGGGTTGACAGCTTGCTTAGGGCTTCCTGGAGCAAAACAAAGAACAATTCTTAGATTCCCATTCAACTTTCCTTCCACTGAATCCCACATGTGCCCATGCAGATAGAGCTCCAGAAAGGGCCTTATTTATTTTCCTCTCAGAGTGTTGATGATAGTGAGGCCGGCAAAGCTACTAACCTTTCTATGTAAACCCAATGACTCTGAGCTGACATCCCACACCACGGGGAAGTAAATAAGCACAAACTTCTGTATACCAGTCACATAACCATATCTGAAAATTCAGCTTTGACACCAAGATTGACCAGAACCCAGCAGACCCTTTTGTCAGTCGATGGACAAGAATTTGCTGAGAGCCCTTAGGGCACCTGGTACTGGATGGGGCTGCTTTTGTGAGCAAGCAAGTTCTCTGCCTTGAAAACAGAAATGTAATCAGTCATTCACCCAAACATTTCCCTTCAGCTTTCGAAATAAGCTTCCCCCCCCTTCTTATGAATGACTAACAGAATAGCAGCTGCAAAGGTAGCCTGCAAATCCCAGCCAGAGGCCCTGAGAGGAAAGATGACTCATCCGCACCTGACGTCAAAGCCTGTTCCTCTTGGAGAATCGGAAGCGTCTGCTAATGTCTGGGTGGAATGACCCAGATGCCCTCCTGAGTCCCGCGTGGGTCTTAACAGCTTCCTCCTACCCTGACTGGTAATGATGATTTCAACCCAAAGAAAGTTTAAACTGTGAAAACTCCAATTTCATAGTCAAGTTGACTAGAAAACTAGAAGCAGGAATTTCTCTTCCTGCAAGCAATACCAAATTTATGTTGTGAGCTCTTCTCCTTTGGAAAATGCTGGAAGAATGCAATTCCGTTCACAGCACGCTTTGTATTGATTCGTGTGTCAGTCCGGGCTGTTGTAACAAATACCATAGGCTGCGTGGCTTAAAGAACAAACATTTATTTCTCGCAGTTCTGGAGGCTGGAAAGTCCAAGATCAAGGTGCAGGCGGCTTCAGGGCCTGGTGAGGGCCCGCTCCTGGTATGCAGACTGCTGGCTTCTTGCTGTGTCCTCAACATGGTGCCGAGAAAGAGGGAGCTCTAGTCTCTTTGTCTTCTTATAAGGAAACTAATCTCATTGTGGGGGCTCTACCAACATAACCTCTTTTAACCCGAATTACCCTGCAAACGCTCCACCTCCAAATATCATCCCATTAGGGTGTCAACATATGAATTTGGGGGGACAAAAACATGTGGTGCATAAAAATTTGCTTACATCTAATAGCGAACGTTTGCAGGTGGCCTTTTACTTCATGATTTCCAAGGACTTTACCAGGCTATGCACCAGCCATTCCCTTATGCCCTCTGATACTCATTCAAGCAGAGGTTCAAGGGTACCATGTAACCCCCAGCTCACAATTCAACCACGTTCTGGCATCTCTCTGCCAATAGTGAAACAAATGTGCCCTTGCAAACTTTGGGGTTATGCGGGGTTACGTCAGAGTTCAGCCTCCTAGGCATTTGTCCCGGGACCTCCTTGCCCAGCTTCTCTCTTGGTTTAGTCCCCTGGGCAATGCCCTCAGGTCCATTCTAAATTCTTCTTCTTAAGGTGACTGAACAGCTATTAGCAGATTAAGCCTTAATTGTTGATGGCTACTAATGGGTTACTTGGTCTTCCTCTGAAATCCCAGTTCAAGTCATCTCTCTGGTCACTCCAGCACCCACTGATCACTTAGTTCTTGGAATTTTTATTGCAATAAGTCTTTATTATTCCTTTGAGTATTTTTTAATATAATAAGTTTTTATTGTATCTTACTATTTGTTTTGTGGTTCTTGAGAGAGGTAAGCTTACTTTGTCATAGTCCTATTTGGTTGTTGTTGTTCTTTTAGTCAGAGCACACATCACAGTGCTTTGCACTAAAGGTCAACCGAGTAAGAGTTTGTGGGGATGAGCTGAATTTACACGATGGTAACTTCAGGAACCATGGTCTAATGGCATAAATCTAACAGTAGCCTTTCAGATATTACAGCAGGTAGGTGGGAAAGATCCCTTTGGATTAGAAGGGCTTTCAGGATCCCTTAATATATTCACATATATGCTGTTGATGTGGAAAACTAGCCCTCATTAGTTTGATATTGTATGAAAATTGAAGATTTTACTTTTAGTTGGCTGAACTGTCTACCCACAGATGATTTAAAATTTCCCGAAGAGGGAGTGACGCAAAAAAAACACACCCAAGAATAGCTGTTGTTGATGTGTAACTTATACTCCTCAAGGAGACTCAGTGGCCTGTATATCACTTACATCAGGCTCCTCTAAGTTATTGTATTTATGATGTGTATTTGAATTTAGAAGACTAAATATAACATCAAGAGCCCCAGGCAATTTATAGGAGCCATGGCCAAGAGTTTATCTTATGTTTTCCATCAGGCACCCATTTGAATCTGTCCCTCTTGTATTGGCTTATCTCATTATATCTGGATAAACCAGGAAGGAGGAAGGGACATTTTACTAAAGATATCCTTATGTAAGTTTGAAAAGCACCCCCACCTGTGACTTACAGTGCAGAACACAACAGGGCTCAAAACAGGGCTTTTTGGCTGTTAGGGTTTGTTATTTCCCTCCCTCCCTCCCTCCCTCCCTCCCTCCCTCCCTCCCTCCCTCCCTCCCTCCCTCCCTCCCTCCCTCCCTCCCTCCCTTCCTTCCTTCCTTCCTTCCTTCCTTCCTTCCTTCCTTCCTTCCTTCCTTCCTTCCTTCCCTCCTTCAACTGGAGCCTCATTAAATTAGTGGAAATAGGGCCCAGTCAGTAATTAGATCACTTGACAGTGAGATTGCAATCTGAGGTCAATGCTGAACTCAATTCCCATCCAAAGGGCAAACAGAAAAAGCAAGGCCTCCGATTTGGGGAAAAGGTCCAAGCTCATGATGTGAGAATGTCGTCTGTGCCATTGTTTTCTAAGTAGAAGAACCCAAAAGAATTGTAGACATGAGTAGCTAATTGACTAATGAATTATTCATACCTGTGCACACTTGCCACTTTTCTAATGTAAGACTGTGAGTGTGGACAGCCAGAATAGTTGAAATTAAAATTTCATCTTCATTAGTTACTCTTGGCTTGGAAGAGCAGATGACACAATCTATTGAAATGGTTAGCATAGTGCCTGGCACACAGGGAGTGCTCAACAGGGGCTAGTTGCTATTATTGCCTTGTTGTTATTATTGCTACTGTTTAGTGAATTCCAAATCAATTTATTTTATGACTATGGTATGGATGTTTCAGAAGCATGGCTGACTGTTACCACAACAGCTCAGTTCTATTCATTCAAGTACCCATAACTGGATTTAGCTGACATTTATTAAGCATTTTCTAATTGTCAGGCACTGAACCAAGTTCTTACAAGTTTTACTTTAGTTAATTCCCACAACAACCTTAAAAGAAAAGAGGATTCCCCCCACCACCACCAGTTTTAGGGGGGGAAAATTGAGAAGTTGGGCAAAACCCAAGGTCCCACAGAGAACAAGTGACAGAGCAGGGATCCAAACCCAAGTCCAACTCCACAGCCTTAGACTTGGTTGTTTCTTCAGGATCCATTCCCACCTGAAACTGAGCCCCTGTGAACCTCTCCCATCCCAAGCTAGCTGCTCTATTACAAACTCATTGATTCTTGCCCAAGAGCATAATTCACTCCAAGTTATTTTTGTGTTCAATGGAGGTGTTACTGAATAAGGGATGTATGAATGGGAAAGTGGACGAATGCATAAAACAATGACTGACTGAACAATCTTCCCATCTTCCAGGTATCTTAAACCCCCAATCTTTGAACAATGTCTACCCCAACATTATCTTATGACAACTATGCAGCCATGACTCCGATTAGCTTCTGTTTCTTTGTATGTGAGGTGTGTGGCCTGAATTCAATCTTATCTAATGGAAACATGAAATGAACCCTTTGAAACTATTTCAAGAACTACATTTTCCTTGACACTGCAAATACCCTTAATGGGGGAAAGAGCTGAATAGCAATGAAAATATAGCCAGAGGTATTATGCATTCACATGATTTCTAGGGTTTTTCTTTTTGTATCAAGTTGAGACAGAGATAAGATGTTTTTCAATAAAACAAAAATGTGACCCTGCTTATAGTCCTGGTCATGGCTCTTTAGCCAGTCTTTTATAGAAATTATGACAAAAATCCTATGTAGTGAGATATATGTAATGTGCCTTACTGTGTCCAGTTTTGAAAAGACATATAAATCAATTGAAGAACATAAGACTCTCACCCACCCACCCACCCACCCACAGCAGACTCTGTAGAATGTGGAAGAAGGAACCTGCTGGCTGTCAGCAGAAGAAAGAAGCTTCCCCAAGAGAAAAGAGTACCCTGGGCTAGGACATCTCCCCAAGTAGACTTTGCGACCCTGGGTGTCACCTCCCTGCTATGAGCACAAGTATCAGGAGCTATTAGGGTCCACTTCTTAAATCAAGATCTTCATGTTTAAGGCAGAATATTATCAAATTTTTAAATGTGTGGCTTACCCAGCATCTTCACTGAGCCCTAAGAAGTAGGACAATGTCCATGAGCCATGGTGGTCGGCAAAGTGTCCCTAAGATGGACAAGACTCATAATCATAGACCCATGACCCTCACTAGCCATCACCTTACTGGTGGTAAAATATCCTCCCCTGTGAGTTGCCAAACTGTTACCTAACCAGTCTCCTATCTTGGGCTCTTTGTTTGTTCCCAATCGTTTGAACAACCAGAAAACTACTGTGAAGATCATCCTTGCTCATGTAGGCTTTTCATGTTTGGGATTATTTCTTCGATGAGATCAGGAGTAGGCAAACTTGTGGAAATGGGCCAGAGAGCAAAAGTTTAGGCTTCGTAGAGCAGCGTGTCTCCTCCTGCCCGTCTTCTCCCCTCCTTTCCCTGCTCTCTCTGCCCTCCTCACCTCCTTCCCCCTACTTTTCCTCTTTTAATAAACCCTTTAAAACTGTAAGGACCCACCTCACCTCGGGGGCCATACAGAAACGGACCACGGGTTGGACTTGGCCCATGGGCAGGCCGGCTTGCCAACGCCTGAGTTCAAGTATCAGAATTCCTGGGGCAAAGCATATGAGCACTCTAATGTTATTTATACCCACTAACAAGTTCTTCAGAAATGTGTGCTGTTTACCTGTGTCATCCAACATTGAGTGTTATTTTTTTTAGTTTTGCTAAATATAATTTGAATTTTTATTAAAGACGAAGAAATGTTGCTAAGAATTCTTATTTATTTTTTTAAACATGTCAATCTTGCTATGACTTTTGAGGTTGGAAATGGAGCCCTGGCCCCAGAGAAATAAAATGCCCCCTTATGGCTTTTTTTTTTTCCCCATTGTACCCTGGAAGGGCAGCCTAGTTGTGTCTTCTAAGGTCCCTCAACATACTGAACACATTCTGTTTCTGGGGAGCAGGACCTGCCTGCGGCCTTTCAAATCTGTGTAACAATAAGCTTTATCATTTGGGGATTATCCTGAATGTGTCAAAGAAAGAGACTATTTTAAACCTAGAGTGTGTCCGAGATTAAAGTTCCTATTTTGTCGGATCTGCCCTCTTGGCCTCAGGGGAGACATGAGCCTCAGGCTTGCTTTGCCCAATGAGGCGAGAAATTCGTCCTGGGCAGCTCACCAGGCCCAGCGGGAGTCAGGAGAAGACGCAGGGGGCGGGCAGAAGAAAATCCCCCAGGGGCACCCCCCACCCTCTTCGCCTTAAAGAAGTCCTCTTTCTCTAACAGAGTGTGTCAGAAACGGTATTTAAGCACAGTTTCTGTCATCCACTCGCAAGGTGCTGACCCAGTTCCATCTTTTTTCTTTGTTTCAGCTCCATTGAGCTATTTTTGGCAGCATAAACCTTCTTGGCAACAAGAGAGTTAGGCTAGCTCTTCTGCTGCTCATCAGATGGACCCAGAATAGAAACCGACAGCAGCAGCTGGCATTTATTGAGCATGTGATAGGTTTCAAACCCTGCCCAGAGGGAGACGAGGAAACTGAGGCAGGCAGAAGCTACCTGCCCAAAGTCACTGCAGGCAAGGAGCAGCCTCAGGATATGAGCCCTGAAATTCCAGGTCCAAAACCCACCTTACTAATCAGAGATTCTAAGTGCTAGTTGCAAGAGCTTATCAAATGGGATAGGTAAAGAGATTCCCCTGGTCTTAGAGGGCTGACGCAGCCAGCAAGGTTGACAAAGGCCACCTCTCCCCTTGCTCCCATGCAGGTCTACCTTTCCTGCTGTCCAGAGGAACCATCTCAGCAAGGCTGAGGACAGGCTGCCCTGAGCAGAGTTAGAGCCCCGAAATCTGAAAAACTGTCAGTTATATATATTTACTGTTCCCTCCATCCCCTTTTCTTGGGAACCTAGAGATACCTTTTGTGTCAGAAGAACCCTGGCCCTGCCAATTCTGAGTCCAACCACACAATCCTAGTAAAGTAAAAAGACCCACCCTTCTTAAAGCACCCATTGTACTTCACACCCAAAACACCTTCCCAGACTCTCCTCTTCCTGGTCTCCCTAATTATTTGCTTTTACATACCATACCTCGGAGTCACAGCATCCGATTGGGGGGAGGAGGTCCCTAAGACCACATTCAGGCTTGATGACTCATTAAGACTCACAGGGCTCAGAAAGCTTGTTCTAGCTACAATTACGGTGTATTACAGGAAAAGGCTATGGAATAGAATCAGCAAAGGTAGAAGGCACCTGGGACAAGTCCAGGAGACACAAGCTTCTAGGGTCCCTGCTCAGAGCTGTCACACAGAGCTATGCTAAATTCTCTCAGCAGCCAAAAGCAACACATGCAGTGCTGCCAGACAGGGAAGCTCATGGAGCCTTGGTATCCAGGGTGCTTTTTTTTTAGGGGCAGGGGGTGAGGGGGAGTCAGTCACGTAGGCCTCTGAGGCCCATAATCTCAGCTACTCAGTCTCCAGCCCCCAATTCAGAGCAAAAAAACAGTGTTCACCATAAATCACACTGTTAGGATAATAATGGTGTGGCCTGGCCCAGCCCTCAGGCATGCAGGAACACTCTTATCTGGAAAACATTTCAAGGGCTCAGAGGTTATCTACCAAGAGCCAGCCAGCTCTGAAGGCAGGTTTTATTTGGAATATGCAGGATTTGAGCAAACCAGACCTGCTGAGTTAACGCTTTCCTGCACAAACTACAATCAGAGAAAATGATGTATCTCCTCGAATGGATATATCTCCTCTTCTATCAACAATATTAGGGCATAAAAAGGGTCAGCGGGACTCCACTCTGTGGTCAGCTGTGTCCAGGAGGATATGGTGGGTGGGAACCCCATGGCCATGGTTTTAACTCTAAAGTTTGAAAGTGTGATATATTTATTTATGCGGCAAACATTAAGTAGCCATAACAATACGAAGCTCGAAGCCTCTGTCCTGAAGAAGTCACAGTCTGTCAATGTATGATCACATACCAACAAGCCACATACATGCTCTCTGTTCCTGTAGCGCACAATGCAAACCCACTGATACTGGGGAAGGGGGCGATGGGGGCACTTTCACAGGAGCTGACATCCGAACTGAGGCCTTGGTGGTGACCCAGTACGACAGGCAGAAGAACACTCTCAAGGTAGGAAAGAAAAAGGTAGGATATTTCAGGCCAAGGGCTCAGCACCTGCATTAGCGACAGGAGAGCTCAGTGTCTTTGGGGATTCTGAGCTGTCATATCAATAAGGTTACTTTTCTAAGTCTTCTCTATAAGGCCAAGTTGGTAAGTCTTGTTGTTACCAAGTAATTAATGGCAGAGCTTTCCAATCTTTTTCCATCATGGCACTCATGGAATTAACCCACTTTGGCTCTCAGACCTCCTTTACAATTGCAGTACATACTAAATTCTTATTTTATTGCTTTTTCACCTACAAACAGCAGCATGAAATGGAAGAATCAGATATATGGAGAATCTTTACATTTACCAACATGAAATACAATTTTCTTCTTTACTGCTATCTGTCCTTCCCTATGCATCTGTTCCAAGAAAATTTTTAATAAATAGAAACTGCCTTTCTTGTTCCTTAGAGCACTATCTTAATTAGGTATAGTGTGAAATGCAATTGGTAGTCAATCATTTCCATGGCAAATACCACCTGCTGCTAGAGTGAGCTTCTTTAAAAGGGATTTTTCCATTTCTGATTACAAATGCATGTGATTTGTTTTTATATCACGTGCATTTGTACAAATCTCATGTATAAAAAGAGCAAGTCGACAGATTTTGTAGCAGAGGGAAAAGGGAGGGCTGAGGCAGACAGGAATGGGCACATTACTGCTTTCTACTTCATGAGTTAAAAAATAGTAATAAAAAAGAGAGGTTCCATTCTAATATGAAGACATGTCCTATAATAATCATATAGTAGAGTCATAATTCATGTGACACCATTAAAAACACAAAAAGGAGCACCTGCAATCAAATAATTGCCATGTTGGATTTAGTCTTTCATCATCCAACTTTCATTCAGCAAATATTTATTGATATTTTACTGTTTGTCAGGCACTGGTATGGGTGCTCATGACCCGCAATTAGTTGCTTGTATTAACTTTAAAGGGTGCTATATTTTTTCATTCTCTGAAAATAAACTTGATTACATGTATAGCCCATAATTGTTTCATGTATCAGGGCAGGCTCACTGCTGTAACAAACAACCCCAGGAGTGCAGTGGTTTAGCACAAAGGAAGTTTACTTCTGACACACATTTCAGTCCAGTGTAGCTATTTCTACTTGGTTGGCTTTCTTGACTACCATTTTTAGGTTTCTTCCCTCTCATGGCTCTGCCTCCTCCAGATCCTGGAGTATGTTCCTTCAGCTGTAAACAGGAAAAGAGAGAGAATGGAGGGTGACATGTGGGAGGGTGTTTATGAGTCTGACCTGCAGTTGGGCCTATGTAATTTCAACCCACATTCCACCGGCAGCAACTCCGCCATGGAGAAACCAAACTTCAAAAGAGTCTGGAAAATGGTCTAGCCGTATGCCCCAGAGGAAACAGCAAATGATTGGGTAAATAAACAGCTGGTATCTGCCTCATTTTTCAAGTAGTGTTTGGTTTCAGTCAGCACTGGCTCCCGGCTCAGAAACAAATGTGAAGGTCTTATTTCATAGGTAAGTTCAAGCAAAGTTGACAAGCCTTAGCTAAATGCAGCAAATAGTCACAGAATTCAATGATTTCTCCCCCCTGCCAGATTATTAGTCCCTTTTATGCAACACTCGAGATTTTTTAAAAAAGTATTTGTCCTTCTGAAACACGTAAGAAATTCCATCTCCAAAATTAAACAGAACAAACTTGGTAATTCACCTTTATCTACATTCCGGGAGCAGCGCTTCTGCACCCTCCTATAATGGTGCCCTTCATTTAAAAAGGGTACTTCACTTGATCATTTAAAAGGGTGAAAAACATGCTTGAATGTCATTAGGAGTGTATTTTATACCAGTATACAGGCTCATCAAATGCTTTCTTGAGGGAACACTTTGATCAAGACAAGGTTTAATTAAGCAAAAGGTTAGGCTGGGACCTGCTCAAAGTATAAATGGGAATGTGCTAATTACGCTCTCTTACGCAGAAGGAGTGGTTCAGACTAGCTCACTTCCATGTTCCCATCTGACTCCGACATTCCTTTCATTCCAAAGAGCAAGTCCATGAACGTTGCTGGTGGGACATCCAGGGCCAGCATGAAGATGCCCAATTCCTATCCATTTTGACGTTTAAACGTAAATGTGACATTTAGTCTTATGGCTCAGACCACCCCAACCAGGGGGTTATGGCCCCCTTGCTTGCTCTGAGAAACTGATGACTAAAAATCGTATCTATTTAGAAAAAGAAAATTAAGCCACTATTTCCCATCAAGTCAAAAATTCACAAGTTCATATTATATTTGAATAGTATTTGAATGGCTACCTCAGAAAAATGCCTAAATATACTAATTACGCATTTTGTCTCATAAGATTTTTAATATAGAATGCACAGAGGGCAGAGAGGACTTGAATGAAAATATCTACACATAGACCACTTCTTAAAATAATGAGTTAGTCTGATTTTTACTCACGATTCATCATTCTTGACATTCTTTGTAGGTATGCAAAAGATTTAAATTTTTTTTCAACTTAATTTGTTCTACGCTTTTATATTTTAAATAGAGGTTTCAACTAATAAAGTATGTACAAATAGTTTTCTTTACAACTATTACTGTTATCATGTGGGATTAGGTATTGCAAGTAGAACATAATTGACTTTATTCATTTTTTTATTATGTGCCTTGGTTTATTTATTTGTCCATCCACCATTTCAGTTTGGCTTTTAATATTATAATTAGCCAAAGTCTAACTCTTGATAAAATATCATAAAAATTTGTTTCCAGAATTTAAAAGATGCGTATTTATTAAAACAGGAAAATGTAATAATTTAATCAATTCATTAGATTCCCCAAAATTATTTAATTCTACATAAGTGAAATTAATATTTATATTCTGACTTTATGTTTATTTTAGTAAATAAAAATTAATATGTATCTTCATACTTTCCATTTTGGACTGCATTACTTTTCAAAATTATCTTTTATTATATTTATTTTCAACATTCTAAAAATTTCAAATGACCTAAATAATTTTTGAAACAATTTTCTAACCACAAACCCCTACAACCACATTAGTTCTTTATTCTTCACATTTATGTAGCCTTAAATTTTACAAATGATTTCCTACCATAATAGAAACATTTTATTAAAACTGGAGGCTTTACAAATTCAAAAGATGTCTTCCCTCCAAAAAATATATTTTTAAAACCTTAAGTCACCATTGAAGCAGTATGAGACTTATCTTGCATTTGGAACCAAGTGTTCTCATAATTCTTCCATTTCTTTGGCCTAAATGTTTTATTTACCTCAAAATATTATCAAGTAAATTATGCTGACATCTTTCCACTAGACATTCATTTTACACACAGGATTAATTGGACATTTTAAACATCTGCGAGTATAAAATATGAAGCCAAGTTCTCTTATAAGTTATATAACAATACTGGGTGTAGTTCATACAGCTATTATATGTAGCTCATAAGGCCCTGCTAACAACAGCAAAGGCCCACACAAGTCACACGATTGCAGAATCGCTCATTTTACAGCCTCCACAGAAACTCTCAACAGTTCCAAAGGAAAGAGAAAAAGTGCCACTTGAATAATACTACTAGTGAACAGTCAACAACATGAATAATACTGTTAGTGACATGTCAACAACATGAAAATAATTCTAATCTAGAAGATGGTTAAATCATAACTATATCATCTCAGATTAATCTACCCTTGTTATCAACTGTGCTAAGGAGAAATGCTTAGAATATTATTTATTCTGCAAAGTAGCAAAACAAACTAGTTAAGAAAATAGTACATTAACACTTTGAAACAATTAAGTTATGATGGAAACACTACCTAAGTTAGTCCCGATGGCACAAATGCAAGGTGAAAACCTTGAGATTTACTTAATATCTGAGATTATTCACAAAGAACTTAACAATAGTAAAAGTTCATCTGTAGGGCGAAATTCCACTAAGTAATGTTATCATCATAATTAGCTAGTTAATATTAATAAAGGAAAGAGAGCAAAGGGGAGGCCAGACATTATAAGCATCGTCATCTGGGCAGCTTCACCAGGGAGCTACAGCTTCACACTCCCCCAGGAACCACTGGTCCATTCCCTGCAGAGCACTGGGGGAAGGGATCGAACAAAGGGGGGCATGGACAGACACGCAGTGAAGTCAGGGTGACATGGGGAAGGCGCTTGCCTATTCGTCTGGTTCGGGGAACAATGGATTGGCTGGGGGGTGGACCCCATCGGAAGCATGAGAAATCCTGAAGAGTTTATTGGTTAGTTTGAAGAAGCTCCTGGTTGAAATCCCCAGACAAAGGAGTCTTGCTCCCTCATTCCCCTTTTCGCTCTTGCTCTCTCTTGCTGCATGACCCACACTCATCCATGCACTCGCCTGCTCTCCCTCCATAGCCATCGGGCCTTAGCAGCCTCATGGCCCATGGCCGTGCTGACTCCACATGCAGGATGGTGCACCTTACGGTACTTTAACATGGAACAGAAATTCTGGGCAGGAACCTTAATTCTGGCCCTGCCGAAGACAAGACTGGACTTTTTCCACGGCAAGATGGACAGAGATGGAAACTTGGAGGGGAACCCCCTTAATGTGACATCATCAATAATGCTTTCCATGAAACCCCATCCTTCTGTGGGGGCCTCAGGAAATTCTTTTCCTCATGGCACCCCAAGAACTCCACTTCCACTGGTAACAGTAGTACTATCAAAAGGCGAATCTAATACAGCCCTACTGTTATGCAGTCCCTTCTGTTTTTTGCATTACCTGATAAAATAGATTATCATTGTTTAATTCCAAAGTACACTGTAGAGTTTTTTCAAGTTGGTCAAGATTTAAAGAAGAATTGAAAAAAAATTTTAAATGTCCCTCCTTTTTGCAAGTTATTGAAAAATAGTCATGGGCTTGCTTTACTTATATTCCAGAGTATCTGATGGAACTTAATTCAAAATTGTGGGGACCATGTGGGAAAAAAAAATGTATTAACCTTTTCCAAAAAGTAAAATTGAACACAGTTCACCAGTGATGTTTCATGGGAATTGGAATGTGAATCCTAAAGAAGAATTATTAAGTTCAGAAGTGCATCTGTGCATGTTTGAAGAAAAGCTTTATCATTATTTTAGGAAATTTGGTATGGGGGGAAAAGTTTGAATAATTTAAAAGTTCATTTGCTTTATCACAATAAATTCCAGCTTTACATAAGTTAATGAAAGAAAGGGAGTTACTAGTTTTAAAGAATGATTGCGTCATTAACTATGGGTAGAGGTTAGATTATCAAAATATGGGAGAGTGGTGAGGAGTCAACAGGAACCAAGCAACACCCTTCCCTCATCTGCTGTCGCCTCCTTGGGAGTGTCTCCTTGATGATAAGCACCTAGAAAATGAAGAAGTCATATCAAAGGGACCTTACCAGGAATTATGGGTAGCAACGTCAAGCATGAAATCCGATTTTTAAAAAATGCATTCATGAAAGCACACTCACGTCCCTCACTTAAAAATTTAAAAACATTTTATTTTGGAGATTTATAAAATTTAATATTTATTATCTTTTCCTCCACTTGGTAGTTTCATTATAACTATATAACATAAAGAAAACATAATGATTATTTTCACCAAGGCCCAAGTAAGGCGTCCCCCAAACCCCCAAATTTACCCCAGTGTGACACACTGTAATGCTCATTTTCTATACGCGATGCTGACATGATCCTGAGAAGCCCTGCCTAGAGCTAGACAGTGTCCAATCTGGAAACTCCAGCACATGTAGTACATAAATATGTAGTACATAGAAAACCCATTTTTACAAAACTATTTTTAAAAATATAACAACAAAAAAAAACGAAACCGCAAACTGAAGGCATGATGTAAACAAAGTAATGAAAAATGATAGTTAAACTTCAGTCTGACGCGACCACTCTAAGTACACGATGAACTGAGGAAACGGTCGGTAGTGACAGCCCAACGATTACTTCCCTCTGAATCTGGGTGACTTCCACTTAGTGATGTTCCCTCGGTCCTGCTCCTGCCTCGCAGTCTTCCCTAAGTACCTGTGGCAAGATCAGTCAACGAGAGCACTGTCCCCTCACGTCCACAGAAGGCCCCCCACCCCCGGGACCTGCTGGAGGACCCAGGAGCGAGCACCCTCTCAGAAAAGCACGCGAGGGTCCCTGCCCCCTGGGAGAGGCATGACACCTGACCTCAGCACTGACGTCGAAAACGCGCGGGGGAGGCGTCAGAAGTGGGCACTAAGATGAAACGTTGACACGATGTACAGTCACAACAATAGTGGTCAGCAGCAAGTATTTTCCTTGGGGGCAAGGAAAGAATAAAGGAGAAAAGGCACCTGCCCTACAGCAATAATACAGGGCGGGGCAAAAGTAGGGCTCCAGGTGTGAGTTTATTCTCGTATTATTATTTATAAATAACCGTATCATTTTCCATGCACACAACTGTAAACCTATTTTCCCCACCCTGTATTAAATGCTCTGAGTAAGCCTAATAAACAGTAAGTCTTCAAATATCTTAGATATACATAAAAACATAGTTGAAACAAAATCTCTCAAGCAACGAAGAATGCTTAGAACATACAAGATTATTAAAGTGGTAGTAATAATAATAATTATTGCTATTGTTATTAATCTCTATTATACTATTTATATAATAAGGGAAGGAAGTCATAGGCACTGTATCTCCAGATGTCTAAAAACCTTAGTCAGTTATAGAGTTTGTAGATAAACCTGACCTTACTGTGCTGTCCCTTACGTTCAATTAAAAGGTAAAATTAAAACCTCAGCCAAGAGAGCAGCCTCCAAGGCCTCAAAAACGCTTAACTCCTATACTATCTTTGGTTATTTTCTGTCATTCCAACACTGAAAAATAAATAAACTCAGGACATGAAAAGCAGATACATTATACCTGGACTGAAATCACATTATTATAAGTGTATTGAAAATGTCTAGCATCGCCCCGGCCAGTGTGTCGCAGTTGGTCGGGCACTGTCCTGGGCACCGAAAGGCTGCGGCTTCTATTCCCAGCCAGGGCACCTGCCCCGGCTGCAGGCTGGGTCCCTGGTCAGGGGCGTGCAGGAGGCAGCCAGTCGATGTTTCTTTCTCACGCTGATGTTTCTCTCTCTCTCTCTGTCTCCCTCTTCCTTCCTCTCTCTCTAAAAATCAATAAAAACATATTTTTTTTAATAAAAAATGTCTTGCTTACATAGGAACTCTGAACAATTAACATAATTTTGAATTACCTATCGGACCATTTTAAAAGCTAAACATTTAGGGAAAGTATTGCAACTTCACATTCGAAATCACAGATTCGTACAACACAGTGTTCAGCCTGTCAGTAGAGGACCAGATGCAGCAAAAAACGTAAAAAAACATACTACAACAAACGTATTTCAGTCAGCTGAAAACATGCCGTGGAGTCAATGCATTGCAGACAAATGCTCAGTCGACTGAGGCACGAAGCCTCGTGTGAACACCCAGAGCTACAATACGTGATCGTATACAGCACAATACAGACATGTAATAATGATAAATATATTATGTTAGACAACTGTAATTTTTGCTAGTTAACAAAAAATCCCTTTGAAGCGGTCTTTGGCGAGGTGCCGGAGGCGCTGTCCCATGGCCGGGCACGAGGCGCGGCTCTTCACCGGCCCAGGGCGCGGCCGCAGGGTCTCCGAGACGGGGCGCGGTTAGAAGGTGGGCTTGTTCATGTACTCCTCCAGGGTCTGCAAGAGAGGACATCAGAGCAGCTTTACCGTGGGCCACACCCTCCAGCACACGGTCAGATCTCTCCTGCGCTTCTATTTATTCCCTGCGTGGACACAGATCTCTGCATTCTGCTCAAGAACGTGGCCCGGGGCCTGCGTGTAACTCGTCCACGCATTCACAGGGCTGCGCCTAACTCACGTGCAGCGGAGGGGAAACCACGCTGGGTCACAGAGGGAGCGTCTGGCGAGAGCAGCGCTCCGGCCATGGCTGCGACACGTCACCGCCGACTTCAGATAAGTGTGTCTGCTAAACGGCCCTGCGGCCCACGGCCAGGCACACGCGGGAGACAAGTCCGGATTCTGTTTGCACAGCACATTTATTACTCCAGATACTGTACAGAGCATCTTTCTTACACTCACTGCCAAGATATAATGGGTAAACACCGTAATTCTTAAGATTTTTCTGCCGTGTATTTTGAAGAGGCTTCCCTCCGAGGTACACAAATTATGTCCCTTCCTCTTCCTCAGCAGTTGCCAAGTTTGCTAACAGGCCACGAGGCCGTGATTTTTTTCAGCACTATTTTTTAATGTTCGGGTAGGTTCCCAATGACCGGCAGAGCTCAAAGTGACAGTGATATGGCAGGCCCTTTACCATGTACATTGGTGGACTTTTCTCTTGCAGTCTTTCCTATAATGTCTGTGCGTGTAACACAGTGGCCTCTGGGTTAAATCAATAAAGGAGATCAAGAGGGGAGCCTTAGGCGACACCCCTGCCACTGGCGGCTCAATCTGTGATGCTCGATGAACCCCAAGACACGTGATTCACTGGCACCTGCCAGGATGACAATCAGCCAGCATGGGCCAAACAGCCAAGACCAAGGCCAAGCCCGACTGTTCAGAGGGCGCTAGGGTTACAAATCAGGTGTTCAACTGTGTCCACCGGCTCTGCTCAGCATGCCAGCGGGCCTCTGCTGGAAATACTGTGGCCGGTCATCCACGCTTCCCGAACCAGCTCCAAACCTAGATGAGCGCTGGCCACGAAGAGCCCACACCCCAAGAGCTCTGCCCTGGATCTCCTTTTACAGGTGCTGCCCATGGCTTTAAACTTAGCAAGTGTATCACATTGGCCAGGGGCCCATGCCTGTGGTGGCACCTAAAGTTTATACTACTTAAAAAGTAACACAAAGTTGCAAATACAAAATGGGGCATAAAGTTAATTTAAAATGAGAGGGGAAAAAAATGACAGTGGGTTACGAATTTTTAAAAAATTATAAATTTTGCAAAATCCAGAGCAATAGCGTACAGTTTTCAATCATTAAGTGCCTGACACACCTCTATAATATCTTATATTTATTGTCTGGCTACTTACTCTTTACAGTTACTCTTTACCTATGGGAATTTGACCATATGAGCCTGCAGCCTTGGAAGGGGCCTCGGCCAGCAAAAGGCCCTGGAGCTGTGGCCTCACTGACTTCACAGTTCATCGGCCCCCCGTCACTGGCACTGCTTCCCAGCACTGGCGAACTCACTCTGCTAAGGGATGCACCGGCCTCCCTACCTGAGCTGTGCTGTCACTCAAATAATGTACGAGGCTGGTGCTGTCTTGAGCTTGCTACGGTAACGGTGGGAACAGTCTTTGAAGGCGGCAGGAGGACCACAGTCTCTATCCTGGGGTCCCTCCTGTCACCCATCCAGCGCCGCAGTGTTTCTTGGCTGGGCTGTTACCATGGTCTTGCTTTAAGGGTGACAGTGTTGGGGAGCCCCTAGCCCTTCTCATGAATCTACACATATACATGCCAGGTATAAGGAGGTGCCCCGTGGCCCTCCCTCCTAAACTTGCTTTCTAATTCTGTGGTCAAAACATGTTTGTTGCTGCTATCGCTAATCTCGGGAATGGCGACCTCTACAAATCCAAGGTCACTATCTTCTTCCAGAGTTTCTTCTTCCTCCTAATCACTTTGCACTTGTCTCCCCAGTTCTTAGCTGCTACCTTCAAAGTAAGCTACGCCTAAAGTCATCCCCAAGCAATTAAATAAACTGATCGTTTATTTCCATGCCATCAGCATCCGGCCCCAGGACACTCAGAATAAGTTTGCAGCATTTGGAGATTTAGGACTTACTAAATATGGGGAGATCGCCTTTTATTAAGAGGTCAAGGGAAGGCCCAGGGGCTACTTGCAGGTTTTCAGTTGGGCTCAGAGTGAAAGCAATGTTACAAAGGCCTCCCTTTACCTTTAGTCACTACAAATATGTGCTTAGGTCCCAAGGACGGGGAGGGGGAATTAATTTTTTTTCTTTATGCAATTATATCACATGTACTCATTCATTCTAAACTTCTCTGACTGGACATATAAAGCAAACCAGATATTCAAAGTCAGTTTCTCAACCAGCTCCCCAAATGTTCATCGATTTGGCTTAAGTACCAGAGGCCTGTAACAGAGCACTGCTAACACTGTTTCGATTTGGCAGGTGCAGTTAATTCAGCGAGATTTCTCGGGCAGCCATGGCATTGCCTGCTCACTATGGGGACGCAGGGGCTAAATGGAGTGTCCCCTGAGACCTAGTCATCAGGACCTCCCACTCGATCACCAGGGACATGAACTACCAACTAGTGTTTAATTGTGAAAGGGCTCTCTCTGAAAATACCTGCTTCCCGGATTTAAATGGAACCAGAAATCTGGATACACTGCAAGCTCTTTAAAACTTTCCTAAGGTGGGGGGATTCAAAATAACCTAGGTGTGTCTAGACCTCAATTCAAGAAATTTTAATTACTGAAGTGCCAAAAGACCCTGTTTAAAGTCTGTTTCTCCTATAAGGAGATTCCGCAGTAAGGGGCCTAGGAATAGAATTATAAATGACCTCCTGGCATAGTTTAAGAAAGGTTGTTCTGTGGAATCACCAAACCACTGACTTCTCAAGTACCTCCGACAGCATTTGGAGAGTGTCAAGTAAACATCAGAAAGTGTAAGTGCGTTTTTTTGAGACAAGAACAGCTCTAGTAATAAATGCATCGGCCTCCTAGCAGGCACAGGCAGAGGCTGACGGGTACCCACTCAAGCAGGCGTCTTTCTCAGTGTCCGAGGACTGGCTCCCTAGATGGGCAGGCACGAGTGATCAGCTCAAAGATGTGCCAACGCAGCTGCTGGGAAAGCACACGTCATGTGGTTTTATTAACTTAATCAGTCTGTTACTTCCAAACAGCAGGAAGAATGGTTTTAGTGCAATTCCTCAAAGATACTTTACAACACTCTGGAATCTTTTGACCTGCTGTTATGGAAACAGAAAGATGGCAAAACCCAAGGATGCTGTGGGAAGAAGGACCTCGAGGTGGCAGAGCCGGGTGGGGTCATCTCATCTAGGAGGGCAAAGGTCAGTGGGGTGCTGAGCTGTTTTTCAGTGTCCCTGGGCAAACTGAAGGGACTAACGTAGGGAAGTTCCTGTACTAGGTACAGTGCCAACCTGGACTACACCTAAAAGAAAAGCCCCACTCTACCCTATATGGGTATAAGAGAGTCGGCAGGGCAAACGAGTGCTGCTTCAGGGCCCATTTATACCTTGGCAAGCAAGCTGCAGTATTTCCAATTTATTTATGCAAATCGGAGCACACATACAGCCTCCTGAGGAGGTGTAAGAAATTTTAATTAAAATGATTAATGCCATCGTCAATAATAAAGCTCTAATAGCCCTGGCAAATGAAACAATGATGTGCTGCAATTCTCCTTTCCCAAGGCACACAGATAGTTTAATGGAAGTCTTTTTATGCCCCTCATAAAATTACTCTTAAAAAGAATATCACCAAGTATTCGATAGCTTTTTGATTAGTGAGGTATCCTCACTAAAAAAAAGCTCAAACACAAACAGCAAAGGCTCTTGAGCCCAACTACCTGGGTTCAAATCTCTATTCCACAACTACTAGCTGTGTGACATTGAGCAGGTCATTTAACCTCTCTGTGCTTCAGTTTATGCATCATTAAAATGAGGGTAACAATACTACCTACCTCTTTGAGTTGCTGTGATAAATAAATTAATACATGTAAGCACCTTGCACAGAGTAAGCACTTAATAAGTGTCGGCTAATATATAATTACTTCCATCAACAGCATCACCGCCACCATTACCACTACCACCACCACCACCTCCAACATCACCACCACCACCACTACCATCACCACCACCATCACCATCATCATCACCACCACCACCATCACCACCACCACCACCATCACCATCATCATCACCACCACCACCATCACCACCACCACCACTACCATCACCACCACCATCACCATCATCATCACCACCTCTACCATCACCACCACCATCACCATTATCATTATCATCATCTTTTCCCATCACATGAGAAGCCGAGTACTAACCTCCTGTAACATATCAGAATCTTCAATGGCTTTGACGGCAGTTTTCTTGGATGTTTCCTGAATTTCTCCACCGATTATAAATTCATCCAGGATAAAATAAGCCTTTTCAAAATTAAAGATAATATCCAGCTCACAGACCTGGTAGGACAAAAAACAACAACAACAAATGTTTTTATTAACCTGCAGTGGTATCAGGGAAAACACCTGCCAGTGTCTCGAGCTTTTTCAAGTTACACGCATGTGGCATACCAAGGACAAAAATATCAGACAGCGTGTTGAGGACAGAAAAATAGAACTAGAGAGCTGTAGGCCTTTAAGAAGAGTAGTAAAATCACATTCTAGTAAAGCAGAGCATGTCCTTAGGTAATGTTTAATGTCCCAACGAGAAATCCGAGACGCAGGAGAGGAATGACCCCGGCTCATTTTTCGGTCTGCAGAGATGAAAGCTGAGCCCCCGCTACATTCCAGGCACGAGGGCAGCACTTCCTTCCTCCCTCCCGCTCTCTGGTCTGTGAGTCCGGGCTCCCAGCTTTAGGACCCTCAGAAACACATTTCAGAGCTCAACTGTGCTATTTTTTTCTCAAAATCATGGCACTGGCCGGTGGCTCTCAAACTTCAGAATGCATCTAAATCACCCAGAAGCCTCATTAAAACACACACTGCTGGAGTTTCCGACTCAGTGTGCCTGGGAGAGGCCGGAGAGTTTGAACTTCGAACAGGTTCCCAGGTGACACTGATGATGCTGGACATGTCGGGAACCACTGTCACTGTCATAGACCAGAGCAGAGTCTGACAGATTTGGTCCAGTAAAGCAAGCAGCAAGACTCCTCCCCATAATCCAAATAAAGCTCATTTCCAATTCTTTAGGCAGACAGCCACTCAGGCACCCTCATTGCTGTTTCCTTCCCACGAAGCCCTCGGCTCGCTGGCACCTCCCTCCCAGTTCCCTTACCCTCCTAAGGCCTGCCAACCGCACGCTTTCAGCCCTCCCCACCTCCCCTCTCAGCAGCACTGGAGCACTGGGAGCTCTTCACTGTCTTCTGTGAAAACCTCCTATCCTGCTCCTTGACTTTGGCAATCCCATCCAATGCCTATCCTGTTCCTCCAGCTCTGGTGATTCTTCTTCAGGCTCCTTGGATGGTTTCTCCCCCCCACCCCCCTACATTTCTTTAAGAATATTTCAGATGAGTACTAGACTTATCAGGGGGATCACCTCAGAAGGCATATAAATAAATGTCTAATCACTATGTTGTATGCACTTGGGACACATCAATCAGCAAAGCAAACACCGCTGCTCCATGTTGCCTACATTCCAGCGATCCCCTTCGTCTTGAATATGGGTGCCTCTCACAAGAACACATACACATATATTCTCCTGGGCCTATATTCCCCTTGCAGTACATGTATCATCCTAGACAACCTCGTGGACTCTCTACAGCTGTGTCTAGCGTGCAGGGGGCTTAGCAAACCCAGATGCCTAGTCCAAAGTATTCACCTGCCACCCGGACACCTCTGCCTGGGTACTGCTCAGCCTAAGTCACCGTGGCCCAAAGGCAACTAAGCACATTCTTTTTCCTCTCGCCCCTATTTTCTCTCTTAGGGGTCCCCTCTATATAGTAGCTCACTCTAATGCCTTCCATCTTCCCACTCCCTTTCATTCCTCTCCCTCCCTTGGCCTCACGCCTTTCAAATGGGTCACCAATTCTTATTGATTCCATGATGTAAATAAATCCTAACCCTTCCTGTTTTCTCCATTCTCACTGCCGCTGCTCAGGCCTGCCACATGTAGGCCGCTGCAGTGACCTTCTGGGTGGTGTCTGTGCCCGCTTGAGGCTAATGACCGCCAACACCTTCCTAAAACTCTGATGTTGTTCATCTTCTGTGGAAGGGTTTCTATTTAAGACAAAGTTTTATTTCCTCGGCACGGCACACAGGAGTCTTCAGAACCCAGCCCAGGCCTGCTCTCCAGCTTCTTGTGACAGCCCCCCTCCTTGCTATAGCCACTCACACTTGGCCCTTTGCATTCCTGCAATTCCTGGAATGTTCTCTAAGTGTCCTTTCTTTTAGTCTTCTGGAAAAATCAAGCTCATTTTTCAAGGCCAAATTCGAAAGTCAGAAGCACAGTGTTTCCCCCAAATCCCCTTTCCTCTCGCTCACTATGTGCACTGGTGTAGGCTTACTTGTCAATCATTCCCCCACTGCTGTGAGCTCAGGCACAGACCTTGTCTGGATCACCTTTACATCCTGGCATCTGGCACATGGTAGGACACAATATATGCACAATAAATGAACGACTCAGCCAACACATAGGCCTAGATTCTATGATGCTGGGGATCAATGGCTTCTGAGATAACAATTTCTGATACTATTGAATGTTGTGACTTCACATAAAACGGATGCCAATATTTTAGCAAAGTGTTCCATATATTCAGGATTTAGTTCAATAACCTTGCAGACTCCACAAGGAAAATGGCCTATGTTGACAGCTCCAACTGAATCTAGAAGCATAACAACAAATCAGTGTAAGACCATTAATGTAATAAGTGGTGACTCAGAAAACTCTGAGCCGGGTGGCTCAGGCGGTTTGGTCCCACGCACCGAAACGCTGTGGGTTGGATTCCCAGGCAGGGCACATGCCGAGGCTGCAGGTTCAGTCCCGGGCGGGGCTCATACCTGAGGCAACCAACGGATGTTTCCCTCACACATCAAGGTTTCTCTCTCTCCCTCTTCCTCTCTCTCTCAAATCAATAAAAACATATTCTTGGATGAGAATTTTTTAAAAAAGAAAAAGAAAAATTCATCTAACCCATCTGCAAAGGTTATGGTTTCTTCATACATTGAAAAAAAGCACCAAATCAGTAAGTGCATATATCGTGTATCTCCATCTACCTCTCTACTTACCCAAGAAGCTCTCTCTCGCCCTCCCCACACATATATACATACATACGTACATACATACATACATGTAAGAGGAAAGAGAAAGTTGCAGAATAATATATAATACCATTCCATTTTTATTTTAAAAAGTATACGTCTAGAAGTATAGGAAGAATATGCATTACTTTGCCATTTTAAACACTCTAGATGAAAAGAAAGCACAGGAGATCAGACGTCATGCACATGAAAGAAGGTAGGAGAAGGAAGCGGTTACCAGAAGTCAGAAGCAGCAGGAAGCCAGGAGTTACAGTAGCAAGAGCTGGGGAGCCTCAGAGGTCAAGGCGGGCGTAGACCAGGAGTCCAAGACAGACAGGAGCCTCATTAGGAGAAACCAGCAACCAGAATTCTGCAAAGTGAACCTGAGACTAAGGCAAGATCTCTGAGAACTGCTCATACCCCCCCTCTCAGAGCGGCCACCCCTCCTCAGGCCTGTAGGGCTGCCCAGCAGCCGTGGGGCAATTAATTGACTGCACCTCAGTTCAAGGGATAGGGGTAAGGTAAAGTGTGTACAAAGCCAAGTACACACAAAATACACAGACGCACAAAATACACATGCACATATACACGTAACTTGGACATACAGCTACTATCTCTAGGTCATAAGGGAAATGGGTGCACGAGTTCTATGAGCATCTTGGAGGATGTTACCAATGACCAGTGACTTCATGTTCAGCAGCTCCAAAATGCTACTACTCTGTGGCTACTCCTTGAGTCTAACCCCAAGGGGTTAGGTATCGCAGAGCAAGAAGAGAAAACCTTTCGGGGAACCTTAGTCTAAATGCAGGTTCTTCAGCTCCTGCCTAATTACTCAAATACTTCAAATTCCACCTTAAGCACTCCGTCCCATTACATCAGATGCCCAGATAAATTCATTCCACCTAACTATGCAAAAACACATGGCTTCTGTGTTAATCAGCACGTGAGCCTCTGTTTTAAAAAAACATTTTCTCGTGGATCTATATTCTGGCAGAAAGCTTATAAAAGGCAGAGACAGTGATGATTTAACTTTGTCTTTGATCTTCAAGCCTTGTGCTTTACTAGAAAATGTGATGCAGTAGAACTATTTCTGGTATTTCAATAACTAAGTCCTTTTAGATAGATTCTGAGAAGGACCTTCCCTTGCTGAATTCTGTTCTAAAGGAAATACAAAAATTATCAAGTTATAAACAAGAAATGTATAAAACTATATATAAAATAATCCTAATGCAAGGTATAGCTAAATAGCCATGGGCAGTTTACAAAGTATCGTTAACTGCACTGTTCTGTTCATCCTCACAATAGCCCCATGGGGTTAGCAAAGTAAATATTTCTATTAACCTTTTCAAGTGTCATTTTTCTTATCTGTAAAATAGATGTCATGGGCCAAGTTTTGGGTCTGATTAGTGAGCGAGCTGACACCACGACCAGCAGGACCCAGAGTGCTCCCATTCCTACAACAAGAAAATCCTCCCACCCCCACCCCGCATCAAGATATAAGTTCTCTGAGACAGCAAGGGCCACACTTTCCAAGGACATCAGTGAAAACTTGCCAACAGTCTGAGAAGGGGAAATATGGCAGGTCTCTAACTCCTGGAGCAGACCCTTATCTACTGGGAGACCCAGAGGCATTTTTCCTCTTAGCCTCTATAAATTGGGGTTAATGCTACTTACTGCAGATTGAAAGATTAACTAGTTAATCCTCATAAATCTCCTTGGAATTGAAAAATGCTAAAAAAAAAAAAAAAAAAGTACATAACTTAAATCACTGGCCAGAGATTTTGATTTATCTGTCATCAGAAGGTAATATTTTCCCAGTGCTATATAAGAGACGCTCAGGACACAGTTTTCCCTTAGATGATAGAAGGGCAGAATTCAAGGAAACCTTCAATATTAACGTAAGAGGAGAAATAAACCAAAGAGCAATGTTCCTGAGACGATGTCAGTGAGAACAGGTATGCTTTGCTCATCGCTGTTAATTAATAAGAATTGAACACCTACTGGGCAGATAGCCTTGAATTGCTCTTAGCTGCTCTTAGCTTAATGAAACATTCATTGAATTTTTTAGTGAATTAAATTTTGGTTCCTTCTAAAGGTATGCCAAAACAGGATGAAAAATTGATGTTAGGGAAATAGGAATTCATCCTGACCCTCCTGTACTTTAAATGAGCCTCGCTCGCATTAGTGGAGGTGATTCACATTCTCTTGACAAAGCCCCGTGCTCTGAAATACCCGAAATACGATCAGATAAGATCGAGATCCACATTCAGCCCCAGTTCACATGCTCAGAGCTGGATTAATCCAGAAAAACACAGCAGGTCAGACCAGAGTGCAGAAATAAGGGGGAGAAGGCAGGTCCAGGGAAAGCCTGGGCCTCAGGAAAACTCCCTCAGGCCTTTGCAAAGGACTGAATCTGGAGTTTATTTCAAAAGGAAGTCAGAAATGTCACAATTCATCTGAATGACAGAAAGCACAACATGAAATAATCTCAGCTATAAAAACAGGCTATTATGTCTGCAAAACTCTCTTTTAAAAATGAAAATAAACTTAGTGAACCAGGGGAAAGAGGAAGGAAAGTGAGCTGGCTGTCCTGTTACCTCTATATGCTGACCAACAACCTGAAGTCCCTGAAGCAACATTTGGGTCTTATCATAATTTACCAAAGAAAATAAAAGAGAGAGAAGCAGGGACAGCAGGAAAGTTCTTTCCGAAACCTTTCACGCGCTCATCCTATAAAAAGAGTTGCAACACATCCGATAAAACCCCAACCCACAGTGCGTGCTGCTCATTCCACTAAATGGAACAGGAAAGCTCTTCCGGAAGTAACGTCTCCTAACAGCACAAAATAAAAATCTTCAGCGAGCAAGAAATCATTTCCCAAATCATTTTCCAAACCCAGGGATTTTCTTTTTTTTTACTCAGAGTGTGAACTAAATTAATTGTTTCTGGAACATTTGCTAAAATCTGGTCCAGAGCTGGATACAAGTGTTGAAGAAATAAACAAATAAAGTCTTAGGTCATGATCTTGAGAGACTTGCAGTTCGGTGGCCAAGCAATTCCTGTTGGAGTCGAGGATAACACCGAGCTGGTCCGCGTCCCTGGAACACTGGGCGTGTCAGGGAGAAGCGGTCTGGGACCAATGTTTAGAAAGCTCAAGTACCAGGCTCAGGAGTCTGCATTGTATTTGTCACAGATGGAGAGTGACTGAGGGGGACTGCGCCTTGGCTTGTGCTTGGTGAGGAAGACGGGAACCAACAGGCCAGGCGAGGGCCAGAGATGAGGTATCAAGGCGAAGCGAAAGTGTGATCCCCAGTAAACCTAGGCTGGTGACGGGAAAGGAGAGGAATTTTAGTCCAATTTGAATAGACAGAGGCAGATGGCAGTAAAGGCTGGAGAAAAGGAAAGGATTCTGGGACACAACAAATTCAATCACAGGACAGAGCAGAAGGTGGGTTTGGTTCCTGTCGCATTAAAGACTAAGATGACTATGAGAAGCCCAGCAGAGAGCATTTGCAGCAAAGCAAGAAAGAGTTGCCTGGTAGCAGATTTCCAGGAGAGAAGATCAAGTAGACACACAAGAGAGTAGGAGGAGCAGCAGGGCATCTGGAAGCAGGCGGAACGAGGGAGCTCAGGGGAGGAAACCAGCAGGGCCTTCAGAAACCTAGCGGTCAGCAGAATCCAGGGTCATGGCGAAATAAAAAGGAGCACATTTAAAGAAAGAACGGTGGTGAGCCAGGGTCCAGTGGTGCAGGAAGTTAAGCAGGTGAATTTTTAAGAGTCACTTGTGTCGGCCACTAGGGCGGCGCCAGTGGTAACTGTCTGATTTCCTTGGAGCAGCAAAGGTGGAGCCCAAGCCGTCAGAGGGCTGGGCCACCTTGTGTAAGACATTACTTAGCAGTAAGGGCAGGGACGTAAAACAGCAATGTGAAGGAACAGGGTATTATTTTGGTTTACTTTGTTGTTGTTTTTCTTACGTTTCTTGTTTATTCTGTTGTTGTTTTTCTTATGTATAAATAATATTAAAGAACATGTGTAACTTAGAAGCCAGAGAGGCGCTAACATGTCAAACTAGAAGAGAGATGACAGCCCATGACAAAGAAGGAACCCTTCACGATTACATTCCAGTGCATTAAACAAGGTCTCTAGTGCTGTGGTCTGAAGGTAGGGCCACCACCTGCCTCTTGAAACTTACCATCTAAGAATTACAGGAGGCGGGTAGAGCCTTGTGTTCTGACCGTTGGTACAGGACATATTTTACTCTTGAAAGAGAAGGAATGTGACGGAAGACAGACCGAGGTAAGAGCTGAGACAGAGGCCCGCTGGTCTAACAGACCAGAACAACACTTACATTTCCAAAGTACTTGTCCAGCAACTCCACATAACGATGCACAATCTCTAGTGTCAAGAGCTCATTGTCCTGACTTTCTACTGCACAGCAAAAGTATAAGCTAGCATACCTTGAAAACAAAAAAGAATAAAGTGAAATATGATGATCCATCGAACAACCTGGAGATGGTTTTTCCCCGATAAAGACGCAGTTACCTCCTGCTCTCCGGAGCGTCTCCCCATCCAAGTCCAGGAATGAAATCGTTATTGTTCACATTCCATATCCCAAAATGTAAAATAGAATATATAAAAACATGGCGGTGATTGGACTACTTCTGTTAATTCTGAGAAAGGCCCTCAACAAAAGTTCACCTCTGGTCCATGGTAATCAGGGTGCCTGGCTTGGGAGCTGTCCTTTGTAAACACCTGGCGGAGGGTCCCAGGGGCCCACACTGCCCACCCGCTCACTCACACTCAGCCATTCTGTACGTCTCCGGCCCAGGATTGCGGAGTCCTGGGTGTTTCTTCTATATATTTCTCCTGTGTGTTTCTTCAACCTAAAATACTCTTCCTTGCCCCATTCGTGTGGTTAACTCTGACTTGTCCTGTAGCTCTGAGCTTGGATGTCATTTCCTCCAGGAAATACCTCCCTCCTCTGACTGAATTGGATGCCCTGCGACGTGTCCCTGTGCCTCCCCCCTCAGATCATCTAGTCCCTTCGTCGTCCATTTCATGGCCTGTCTCTCCCCCACCCGATCAGTGGCTTCCCAAAGGCAGGTACCGAGTCTGCCTTGTTCACTGTAATATCTGTCGAGAGAACCACTGCAGCCTGTTCTCTGTATAATGATTTAAAATACGATTGAACCCAAAGCTTTAGAAAACCAGCAGGTAGAGAAAACAGACAAGCTTCTTGTTGGCAAGTACTAAATATTTTTACCTTGGATCCAGCAGAAGGAGCTCTGCCCACGTTCTGGTAATTTAATCCATTAAGTATAGTGTGCAGAGGCTACTCTGTCTTTCCCCTTCAGGTCTTATAAACACTCCTTGCAAGAGCCTTTCAAATGTGTGTTTTCCTCTGGAAGTTGCCCTAGGATGCTGGACGCAGGGTCAGGTTGGCTGTGTTGTGATCTTGGCTCAGTTATCAGTTGTCTGGGTCTTTATGGACAAAATGACTTTATCTCCTGGGATCTCAGTTTCCTCATCTATAAACTGAGGTTTCTTTCCAGTATGGTCTTTCCATGCAAGCAGGTACAGTAAAGAGAAAATATACAGGCTCTAAAGCCAGAAAGATCTGAATTTGAATTCTGGCTCTGCCAATTACCACTCAATCACTGCGACTGGGGACTCATCACTTAAACTCTCTGTGCCTTCAGTTTCTTCATCTGCAAATATGAGTAATAATAACAATAAAGAGAGCTTCCCATCGCTGCAGCACACTAATCTGAGTTTTTCCCATAATACTTATTACTAACTGAAAATATTTTGTTTACTTAACAAATGAGTAAGTGCCGTGAGATCAGGAATGTCCCGTGTCCTGCTCACTGCTGTGTCCACAGCCACAACAACAGTGCTGGGAACACGGTGGGTCCTCGTAAGGTATTTCTCAGATGGAAGCGTGCACGATCGATGTGTGGATTAAGTACCTAGGAGCCATCCTGGCACATCCAGGGCCTTTCAATAAATGCGAGCTCTTTCCTACTTAGTCTCTTTGGGCTCCAGTCTTCAGAGACTGCAGTAAATGATGAATTTGGTGCTGCAAATCTAAAATGTGCAGGATTAAACTAACCAAAGTGGTAACAAGAAATAAATTCAGTTCTCATAAAGTTACTCACACCTTTTATAAACAAGTTTCAGCTCCTTCCAGTCGACAAAACTGCTCGTCCTCTGACCCCGAGAGAGGACAATCTGAACAATCTCCCGGGTGATCTTTTTCCTCTCCTTGTCAGGGAGAGTCGTGTACCATTTCTGCAGCCGTAGCTTCCCTTGTCGGCTGAAGAGCAGGATGAAATGTATCTACAAGGAGGGAGAGACAGAAAAACAGAGCTTGGTCAACGAAATCACTCCATGGAGACAGGAACACGCGGTGGCAGGGGCTACGAAGTATTGTAATTCTGAACAGATGGACAAGAGGCTGACCAGCCTGAAATCCATCTCATCTCTGAAGTGACCTCCAACCCATCCCAGAAACAAATAAACGTGTACACCACGAAGTTTATCTATATTATAGGGGAGCGATAAGTTCTTTTTTAAATTCCTTTTATGAGTCACAAATGCATCATAGGGGGAAAAATATACGAAGGAAGTCTATAACTCTTTTAAGAACACATTAAATTCTTCCTTCACAAGCCAAAACCACTGTTAAGAGCAGTGGAAGAGTTTGCTTGAAGAGTTCCATCCTAGTTCCATATCAGCACTGTAGACGCATAATGTTAGAGAAATAAAAAAGTAAGGGAGAGAAAGTTTGCACGAAGCAAGGAGGGAAACTGCGAGACAGTCTGGTCTTTATCGTATGAAAGATTACGTTTTCTCCATCCACCGTATGAGATCACATCTAGAGTCAAATTTTATTTTTTTGTGGGTTTTCTTTGTTGTTGTTTTAACAATAAAATTCATTGTTGAGGTTAGTGGTGTCATGGGAGGAACAATGTATACTGGGAACTAAAACGATTAATATTTAAAACTTTTTACAAATACAACATTCAAGTCCTTTTGTGGAAAAGGTTTGGCTCTGAACGTCGTGGCCTTAGTCATACAGACGCAAGACGTGGCGATGTCTGAGGGCCAAGAGAGACCAGGCTTTCCGCAGAGCTGCCCCTACCCCCAGCCTATAGAATTTGAAGCCTTAATAAATTACCTCCTGCCTTGGAAAGGAAACATCTGTTATAACAAGGACCTGAAGACCAAGGCGTGGCAGATGCAGAGAAAGCAAGTTAAAGAGCCCCACGCACCCAGCGGCTTCAAGAAAAATCACCCTCAGCCTGGAGTTTGAAATATTTGCTTAGAACGCAGCCTTTTTAAAAAATACTCATTTCACTATCGAAGCAGATATAGATGATTCAATAATGGAACACAGTTACTGTTTTCTAAAAATCATATCGAGAAAGGCGTTTTTGCTTCCAAGAAGGTATTATCATAAAAGTGACCCTCTGAAAGTACAAAATCGAACGCTCGCAGGAAAATAGAACTTCAGGATCTTGAGAACAAGGCCCTTTTTTGGATAATCACCAATGGGTAAGAAAGACTATTCCATCTGATGCCTGGTGAACAAGCAGACTTTTACTAGGGAAGTGAAATCCGCACATTTTCTTAATGTTCGTTTTGCATTTCCTGACAGAAAACGTTCTTCTTCCCATTTCACCTACAGCTCTTCTGTTACCATGTAAAACGGTCTTCCCTGGTTTTATGCACAGAGTATATAAAAAGCCGTATCACTGCCCTTGGAATAAGAGCTAACGTCGCGTATTTGAAGACGGCCTTTAAGTGTAGCCTGAATCTTTTCCTTCCAGAAGAAATTACCCTGGTTTCATGTCTTCTCATTATTGGTTCTATTTTCAGATATTAAATCATCGTAGTTGCAGTTCTTCCACATTTCCCCATAGGCTCTATGTTACTTTTCATTTGGGTCACTCAGATCAATGCCAAAGTCCCAGTGTGACTATCGCTGAGTTTAATCGTAGAATACTTTCTAGCTCCTCTTGTAGCAACCCCCGCTCAAGACCTGGTGCCTACCTTTCTAATCAGGGATCCACAATGGGGAGCAATAAACAAGGAGTCGCTTTTTCATTCCGACAACAAATTCAAAGAGAAAGGGTAATCAGGGACATAGTACACGTATCCACAAAGCTCATACAAAATATAGAAATGCATTCCAAATTCAAGAGAAGCAACAAGCGGGTTCAAGTGTATTCAATAATCACATTGCTTAAGACAGTGTTGAAAGACTTGGGCCTCTCAGGTTCAATTCTGGTGTCTGGTGTCCCTTACGTCTCCTCCAGATTGAACAGGGCAGCCCGAGAGACTCCGCAGAATGAATTATAGTGATTCACAAGAGTAACTAATTTTACCCAATTTATCAATCTAGTCCTTCAAGGAAGATTTGAATATATTTCAAGAGGTCAATCAAATACCATTTTTGATTAGCATTAGCTTGAGAGCAGGGGGATAAAAAGGCAATTGGGTGGTTTTTCTTCAATAATTACAGAGAGCCAAGTTCAATTCAAGTTGCTGTCATCAACAGACTTCATCCGACTTCAGAAAACAACCACCGGACATTTCCTTTCAATAGTGTTGCCCAGAAGAAAGAGCTAATGGAGAGAGTGGCAATACCTGGAAATGCCAACTCCAGAAATAACCAGAAAATCCAATGCAGTTTGTTGAGCAGCCTTGACTGCTTACGTTTGGCCGAAACGCTCTGGCCTCAAGTGGGCACCCAGCTTCACCAATACCTCCCATCCCCAAACCAGAAGGAACCACTTATGTCAGCAGCCCTTTTGAGGGGTCTAGCTCTCTGCCCAGGAGGGTCCCTCAAATCCAAACATGTAAGATTAATCCAAGCACTCTTTGTCCTCAGAGTATCCTCTAGAACAATACCTGACCTAACTAGACACAGCCTAAAATTCTCATTTTGACCCAGAACAGGAACTGTCTTCTTCCTGGTACTCAGCATTCTCTGACTATAATTATTAACGTGAAATAAAAAGCTGTTTGTCTGTTAACATTTCCTTACTGACTGGCTGTGTGTTGGGACACTTGTTTCCTGCGTTTTACCTTGTTGAGGGTGACCTCTTCACTAGCCTCATTGTCCCTGTCCTGGTTTTCCCCTTCCCCGCTTCCTCCTCTCAGCCACAACCAATCTCGAGAAGTGCATCTGCACCACTGCCCAGCAGAAGCCCATGCGATGGAAACAAAAGATTCTTAAAACGCACGGCCTTAATATAGGTGGCTGCTCTGAAATTAGAGATCGTTTTGAAATTAGAGAAAAATGATTGCTAGGGCTCCCCCATCTGAACACAGCAACCATGATCATTTCTGCTAATTCCTCGCCTGCCCTCTCTGTGCTGACTCTTTGGGGTGTAGACCACCGGATTTCTAGCCGCCTTGTCTCCTTAATCACCTGGTCTCATCCATCCCCTTCCTGACGCTTACAGAATGAGTTTACAGGCAGCCTGAACTTTCAGGGAGGTCACCGAAGTTCCTCTTTCTTTTGACTGCTAACCGATGGTCTTCAGAACAAGCGTTCATTAATTCCCTCCAAGTTCCCCGTAAGGTGTTTACTTTAGGGTTCCCCATTTTCTCACTCATGGGGGTGTGTGGTTCTGGTGTCTGTATAACTGGGTGATGGCAGTTACTGTTTTCCTTTCGTGTTCACCTGCCCTCCTGACTCTGCTTGAGCTGCATCACTCCACCGCGGGCCCCTCTCGCTCTCCCCACCAGGTCCTGCTCCTGAGGCAGCAAGGCCCGGTGGGGACTGCAGGGCGGGTGTGGCACTGAGCCTGCTGTCAGCTCCCCTCTCGGGGCTTCGCATCTGTGTCTGTGAAACGGGACAGCAGGGTCACATGTCAAATACCTTTCGTGGGCTAGGCAGGGGCAGGCAACATTTTAAATGAAGGTAAAGGTTCAGTGTAATACAAGGGGGTGGGTGGAAGAGACAAACTGTAAATCACAAGTTCCAACTAAAGGGACAGCCACAGCTCAGCAATAATAAGGCGTTGCCAAGAAAACAATATCAGCCAGCATTGCCAGGTCTTCACAATTTTTTTCCCAAAAGAAGCCTGAAATCTGGATGATTATGTAAAATACTGGGATTGTTTTAACATTGGAAACCAATAATAATAGTAATAATAACACAATGCTGTTCGAGCTGAACAGAGCATATCGTACGTGGTGGGGGTCTGTGAGCGGCCTCGGTGGAGGCTGCTGAGTTAGATGACAGCCGAGGTCCTTTATGTCACTAAAGTCATCCTGCAGCTTTATCGCACTCAATAGCTTTCCCCTTTTAGTGGTTTCTGTCTGAGGAAGTGGACCTTTGGCCTGAGAACATTGCTCCCACATCTCAGCTTCATGTTGAGATCAGAATCTCCTGGTAATTCTTATTTCAACAAATTTTATAGGTTTCTTATCCCCAGGACTCCCAGCTCAGGTTTCCGTTTCCACAATACAGGGAGAGAACATTTATATGGAGAAGTAAAATCTGCACAACCTCAGACTCTCCTGTCTGGCTTGTCATGTCGGCCTTTCCCCGAAATGAAATGTTGAAAAGCAGCCTCGTCAGCCAGTGTGTTGCGATTCTTTTCCCAATCCTTGCACACCATCTGGTGGCAGAACTATTTGCTCATCGCAAGTGAGATGCTCGGCCAAGAAGGAAAAGCGGGGGAACGGTGGGGAGGAAAGAGTCAGGAAGCGCAGAAAAGGGGACAGTACAGTGGGAAAAAGAATGAGATGGGAGGAGAAGTTCTGAGCAACCCACAGAGTGCAAGACGAGAATCAGCTAGTGGCCATTTATGTAAAACGTTAAAGGGCCTCCTGCAAAGAAAATTCCTCAGGACGCTGTCTGTTATCTGTCCACCTTATGCACTGTAGGGTTATTGGGAGGAAGGGGGATAAACAGGTGGCTAGATGGACAGTTATACTGGCAGGAGAGGATCTGCAGCCTTTTGTGGGTTGAGCTGCATCCCCTAAAAATTCATGTGCTGAAGTCCTAGCCAGCCCCTCCCCCCAGGAGCTTAGACTGTGACCTTGGTCATTCCAGATGTTAAGACAAAGTCAAACTAGAGTGGGCTGGGCCCCTAATCCAATGTGGCAGGTATCATTACTAAAAAGGGGAATTTGAACATAGAGACACACACGTTAAGAACATTCTGTGAAGATGACACAGCCAAGGAACGCCGAAGGGGACCCCGCAAAGCCCCAGAAGCTGGGAGGGGAGCACGGGCCAGGTTCTCAGAGCCCCTGGAAGGAAGCAGCTCTGGGGAAACCTTGGTTTTGGACATCCAACCTCCAGAACGGTGAAGGGACAAATTTTTGTTGTTTAAGCCACTCCATTCATGGCACTTTATTACAGTAGCCTTAATGCACAGCTTGCCTCTGGCTTTGAATTTTATGCCTTTTTTTTTTAAATCTCAAACATCGTCATCGTTGTTTTCTGTGTTTACAATTCAAAATCATAAAACCAGGTCCTCAACATTCCAGAGATAAAGTCAGCAGATTCCATCCAAGTTAGCCAATATTTATTCAGTGTCTACCACAGTGAAGAATTTAAAATGAAATAACCCCTCATACCTGGACTCATAAAATGCTAATACTAGAAAGGACAGCAGAGCTGATTTGGGGCAAACTGTCTCCTCTTAAGTACATGCAGACGCGGAGAGCTGGTGGCTGGACCCCCGGTTGGTCGTGTAGTGAGCAAGCAGCAGACTTAACACGATCTTCTGGCTCCCAGCCCAAGGCTCTTTGCACTTGACACCTTATGCCACTTTTTGTTTTCTGGCAAAGCTAAAATTACTACTGTTCTTCATTTTTTCCCATGTATGCAAATAATTATAACCAGGCAAGTCTTATGCTAACACCAGAGGCCTACTTATAATGGTTGACCTGTGTCGAGAATGTTCCCGACACCATGTTAAGCATTTTACATGCACCCCATTTAATCTTCATTAAAGCAGGTAAGAGGTAGGTAATACTATTACTCCCAATTGACTGATAAGAAAACTGGAGCCCAAAACAGTTAAGTACCTTGCTCCGGGACAATCGACTAGAAAGTTCCAGTTATGTTTTTTGATTCTAGAGCCCACTCTAACTGGCTCTGCAACATCGCCTCCTTGATGAGAAGCAGAGACACAGACTTGGGCACCAACTAGGCTGGTTTCACCCACTTTTAAAGTCAATATGATATTTAACCATCTTTACAACTAGAAGGTATTTCTTTTTTATTTAAATTAAATTTATTATTAAATTTATTAACCAGTGACATTAGTTAACAAGACTGTATTATATAAGTTTCAAGTGTACAATTCGATGATGTATCATCTGTCTATTGCATTGCGGGCCCACCACCCAAAGTGAAACCTTCTGCCACCTTATATTTCACACCCTTTACCCTTCACTCCCTCCCCACCCGCCTTTTCCTTCCGTTAAACACCAACCATACTGCTGTTTGTGTTTCTTGTTTGTTCATTTGTTGCTTTCAGTTCTATATCCCACATATGAGTGAAATCATGACTCCTGACTTTTCCTGTGTGACTTATTTTACTCAGCATGATATTCTCAAGATCCATCCAAGTTGTTGCAAATGGCAGGATTTCCTCTTTTCTTACGGCTGAGTAGTGTCCCACCGTATACATGTCCCACATCTTCTTTATCCAATCATCCAGCAAAGGACACTTCGGTTGTTTCCATGCCTTGCCCACTAATGCTACAATGAACACGGTGGTGCGTATATCTTTGCAAATACATCTTTTCAAATTATTCTGATAGATGCCAAGAAGAGGGCTTGCTGGTCATAGGGTGACTCTACTCTTAATTGTTTGAGAAGCCTCCGTACTGTTTTCCATAGTGGCTAGAAGGTATTTCTGGGAGCTCTTCTTGCCCCATCCAATACCAAGATTTTCTGTCCCAATTTTTTAAATGAATAAAAGAATCAAAAGGCTTGTGTTTATAGAGATTAAGATAGAAGAAACAAATATTCAACTAAAGGTAATAATGACATTAGCATTGAATCAGTCTGGGTCACTACTATTAAATGTATCACAGCAGCGACAACAAGATTGGTGAAAAAAGCTTTAAGCAAAGTTTATTGGACTGGCCATTTTTTGCTAGCAGAAAAAAATAATCTGAAGTCATCTATGTAGTTGAACTAGATCAAATGTGGGCCCTTATCTTTTGTTATACAAATAAGAGCAATGAAGAACTTGAACTTAAAAAAAAAAAAATTGGTTGGGTATCTCTACTAAGGGTCTGTAATGCTATTGAGAGGAAGAGCCAGTACTTCCTTTGAGAGTGTAAAATAGCTTCAGCAGGCCTGAATTGGTAGGAAAGTCCCTGGAGTGGGAGGTAGGGAGAGGTATGGCGAGAAAGGAGAGGGTACAGCTGCTGCCTGCTGGGCTTTCTTTCTTATTGAAAAATGCATCCAGTTTGACCTTTCTTTCCTTATTTCTTTCGTGTATCCACTAGGCCAGTATTTACTGCGTGTCTGCCATGTACCAGGCACTGTGCCGAGAGATGAAGACACCATCAAGAACAGGACAGGCAAGTTCCTACCCTCATGGGACACACATCGTAACAGAGGGAGATGGACAATGAAGCATAGAATTATATCCAAGTATGTATTATATCCAAGTATTATATCCAAGTGTTCAAGCAGAAGTAGCACAGGCAGCTATGGGAAAATAAAATAACCTTGTCTAAACATATCAAGGAAGTAACTTTCAAGACAAGACCTGAAAGGTCAAGAGGATTAACCAAAAGGAAATGGGTAGAGAAAGGAGAGGACAGGGCTAAGTAAGAAAGATCAGGTGGAAGGAACTGTAGGTAAGGAAGTCAGGAGAGAAAGGATACGGTGTCTTCCAAGAACTGGGAACAGTATATATGGCTAGTTGGCCGGAGAGAGGGAGGGGAGAGACACGGCAGACACAAATATGAGGATGGTCTTGTAAACTACAGTGAGGAGTTTGGACTTTGGTCTCAGGGTGATGGGAACGAAGGAGCATAAGGAGGAAGTGACACATGTAAATGATGATCACAGTGGCTTCCACCAGCATGTAGCAGTAAGGACAGAGAGACGTGGAGGGATTCTAAACTATTTCAGTAGCAGAACCAATGGGACTTGGTGAGCTGTGGGTGTGAGAAGGAGAACAGGGCCAAGAGTCATTCCCAAGTGTGGTGGCAAATTTTCTGAGTGGACGAACTCAGGAGGATTAGGAGATAAACCAAAGGAAAGGGGACAGTCATGGTGGTGGCAATAGCCTTGAATACTTTATCAGGTCAAGCTTCAAGGTCCTCTGGAATGCAGTCTGTCTTGCAGTGGAGGCTTGGTGAAGCTGGAAGGGCGCTCCTAAATCATCTGCTCGGTCCCCTATTCTTAAATGAGAACACTGAGGCACAGAGGCTCATTGAGACCACATGGGGGGGTGTGAAATCGGATGCAGGCTCCAGCCCCCAGTCCACCACCCGACACTGCTTCTCATGGGGAGTCAAACATCTTACCCGCCCCATGGGGCGGGTAAGCAAATCTGTCCAGCTTGCTGAGAAAGGTTGTATCCTGTGTTGCTCATCTACATTTGGAATTCACTAAAAGAGAGCATTTCAAAATATCCCAGAAAAATATATGTAATACTGTGTAGACTGGGGGCAACCGCAGTATTTTCCAATAACGAATCATGTCATCAGCAACATTTATATAAAAGGTCCCAGTTAATGTTATTTTAAGTGTAAGAAAAACTGATAGTGATTATTTGCTAGGTTGTTTTAAACACTTGATGGTTTTTCAACATAAGGACGTATAAAAGTATTTTCTCATAGAATGCAATGTAACATTACTAATGGTCTGTTGCCTTCTGGATTCCTGGTAATGGGTCCTACCATTAAAAAATAATCGTCGTAATTCTAAATTATATTCTTAGGCAATATGTGGACTGTATTAAAGACATAGTGACTCTTAAGCAACTTTAACAAATAACCTCACAAATCCCAAACGAGCAAAGGCAAGCCATTTTAATGGGGTACTTTTCCTGCATTTACTCCAAGACATATTCCACCTCAGTGTGAAGTAAATTATTCAGTTTCATCAATGGCTTCAATAAGGAGCATTTTCCCTGAAGTTTTGATTCCACTCCACTATCCACATTTCTCAAAAAAATAAATCTTTCTGCTAACTTATAGTTCAGGAATATTCCTGAACAAACAATACATGGGTGAAACAACAGTAAATAAGCATGCCACATTCGTGGGTATATAAACCAGAACATGCTAGAACCACAGAAGGATGGTCTTCCCATTACTATAATCTATGTAATTATCCAATTGTCTTAAAATCTGAATATTCCCATCAATCAAAATATCTGTACTGCTGAGAGTACAGACCAACCTTTTCCTGTGACTGCGTGAACCCCGTTTAAAGCAACTTGAAACTGCAGCGATGTTATCAAACGCAAGCAAACACATTTTTTTGTGTTTGAAAAGACTGGTTTTTCTTCTTGTAAATCATTGGCGCTCGGTGAAGACAATCCACCCCAGCTCCAAGATCTATCCTCACACTGGGGGTAAATTCACTTCCAAGTCAAATGCAGCCAGTTAACTTTTAAATGTATATCCAAGGTGAGTCAAAAGGAGCCAAACAGAAGGGAAAACTCGGATGCAGTTAGTAAGGTTTATAACGCCCCGGTTTTACAGTACACTTTCAGTGTCAGTGATGTTACTGCTCTGAATTCCACACATGAGGGCTTTTCACTTCATGCGACAATGACTTGGTCTCACCCTAGCAGCACGGCACCGAGCGCGAGGGTAAAGGCGATGGGTCGGGCCATGTGTCTTCTCAAAGATAACTGTTCTTAAAAGTCCCAGGATGGCAGGCCGCTCGTCACCTCTTGGTAAAAATCGCATGCCTGACTTTAGAGGGCAATGTGGCGAATCTGAGGTCACCACAACAAGAGAGAGGAGCCACAAAGATGGAAGGGTCAGCTCCGAGAGGGAAGACGTACAGTTTTCCTGACCTTTCCACGTCCGTGCTGTTCAGTCCACATTTGGATGTCGATGTCTTTATTCAAACTCAGGTAGAATGCTGAATCGTGATCCACCCTACCCTGCGTCGCTCTTTCCCACAGGACGAACAATGGCCCTTTAATGGTCATAGTGATGATAATAATAATAATAATTAATAATAATAATAATAAAAAGCTGTGATTACAACTAGGTAGAGCTGGACACGGAGAACCTCCCAATTGATGTCTGGGTTCACGCTCCTAAATTTAGGCCCATCCCATGGCTCCGATGTGACAGAAGAGCCATCAGGCAGTGGCTGAGCACATGTCCCAAACCCTCCACATTAGTGGCTGCAGAGCCACACTGCCTACGCGGGGGTGTAACAGCTAATTAACTCCACAATGCACACGCAAGTGGACACCCGTGCTTGCCAAGGCCCGAATTTCCTTTCTTCCACTTTTCCAGGTCGCTGACTCCAAATTATGGGAGCATAAACAAAAATACCAGGATCTCCTGAATCAAATGAAAGGAGGGGGAGTTTTTAAAGTCAGGATATTAATAGTGAAATCTGCATATTGTGTTGGTATTTCCATCTTGCATATGAAACTTTAAGAAAAGACTTAACTTTGCAACATGGGCAGTACAGTTCTAATTAGTTGAAAACTACCTTAAACTAACAGCTGAAATGATACAGGCTTGAAACTCCTACGGATACAGATTTAGTCAAATGGAGAGAACCTGTGAGAAACATTCTGCAAGAAACAACCTCAGAAAGAACCTGCCACTGAACTGGCTCAGCCAAGAAGAGGTCAGCAGGGAGCAGGAGCCTTGAAAGCCTGTCAGGGGACCGAGATGAAGGCCACGGCCTCTCCTGCGCTTTATTCTGGTTTATGGGCAGCTTCCGGAGGTATTTCTGACGACTGCAGGGAAAGCTTCACAGTGCTATGCTTCTGATGTCAAAACAAAATAATTCAGCCTCAAGGTTTATTCTGGGAGGTGAACGATTCACGAGATACTCTAGATATGTATCCAATGCCATTCTAAATGAACAAATATAGGCTAATACCTCGCTGTGGTTCAGAACTATATCTGACTTCTTATAAAAAAATGTATCTTGGTTTCCTACCGGCTGATCTGCAGCTTGTTTTGCTTTGAGGTTTCAGTGAGTTGAGGTTCCCCTCCCCTCTCCTTCTGCTTTATTCATTTTACCCAAGTAGCACACGTAATTTAGTTTTCGTTTTTTTCAGGACTTTTGCAAATAATGATTCCGAGGTGACATTTGAATACTTTCTGTGCCTTTGCTAGAGGGAGTATATCAGAAACCTCTGTTTCTAACATTTATTGATCAAGTTACACAGGAGTTGGGACTGTACTAAATGAAAGTTTTCCAAATCAGAGAGAGAGAGAGGGAGAGAAAGGGGGAGCGAGAGGGAGAGGGAGGGACAGGGAGGGACAGAGCACATGAAACTCTCAACTCCTAGAAAAATAAAAATAAAGGCAGACTTGAACACAAACATTAGAGAAACTGCATAGCTCTCTGGCAGGCATGCCTGCCAAGTTAAAAAGAAACCAGACAGGTTCCAACCGAGCGAATGACCACAGGCTTTCGTTACTGACACTGCCAAACCCCTCGTGGGAATCATGCCAGTAAATGTGAAATGCATGCCTGCGAAACTCATGGTCATGTGTCAGTATTTGAGACGAAGGAAAGGTTAATTTTATATCATTTTAGCTGTATATTTTATACGATTTATCTGATCCTTCTGAAGTCACTGTATGTCATCTAGCTCCGTTTTACAGCATTTTAACTACGTACCATCTGGTAGCACTTTAGGTTCTGCCTTTTACCCTTTTCACTTTCAGAAGGCCACTTTATACTTTTGGTATTGAGAGTATATGCGAATTCTCTATATGTACGTGATTAAGGTTGTAAATGTAAACATTCTTTTTTGAGCCCCAATAATTTGAGGTCTCGTTTGTGTTGACTTTTTATAACATTAGAAGAAAAAAGTAATAGTATAAACAACACTGCATTGGTTCTCTCGAAGCATCATTTTAGGAGGTTTTTATTTTCCTCTTTATTGACGTTGCTGGTGGGGTTTTTTTCAAATTTTCTATAATAATCATGTATTATCATAGCTTTATAAATTGTAAAGATTGCCAGGGAAACAGAGAATACTCCACCACAGGAGGGGAAATCTAGGCTTTCTGGCTACCCAAGTAGTATACATAATTCAGTTACAATGTTTTTCAGACCTTTTGCTGGACAGCTGGAGGCAGAGCCATTACTCAGGGACACTGGAGCAGGGACTCCGTCACACCCCCCACCCCGTGCCCCAACACACCCTGCCCAAGAAAATACAGCTTTGTCAATGTTGGAACGAGGTCGAGAAAGAGCCCAGTATTTGTAAGCATTTTCTTAATCAGAGGTGAGAAAATAGGTAACAGAAATTCCTCCCAGTGGCAAAGTAAGACGCCAGAACACAGGAGGTGACATAGCTGGACTGAGCTTCAAGGGGTCTGAAAGCCCATCTTGCTCTGCCGGTGTCACCTGGGAGCCAGCATGACCCCTGAGGGCCCGGGGAGCCTGGCACAGGAGTGCTGCTTCTGCTCTGCCCGGTGCAGCGCCCTCCCACCGGCTAAGTTTCCAATCCTAGCCTAAGTCATGGGAGTTTAGTCTAATGCTACGCAGCAGGGGGAATCCCCCATAGACACCACACGGGGAAGGGCTCTTTACAATCATTTTACATCAGAAAGCTGAAAGATGTAGAATTTCCAACTTTAAATGCCTCATCTTTTCATTAAGGCAAACCCTAAACGGACCCCTAAATTTTGATACTGTGATGGCAAATCACCTTGAATTGCACTAGACTGATGCACTAGAGAACAATGCAACTAACTGTCTTTATAAATTTTAATTTTTATTTTCCTTCAATTTCACCAGGCTGCTGAAGTTTTAGGAGACCTCATGAGGAAGGTCAGAACAATTGCTTCATCCATTGCTCCCTTACTGTTGTTTTTAATAAGGCAGCCAGGTTTACTGTACATTAGAGCAGGTCATCCCTGCTCAAAATCTTCTCCCCAGGGAAGGGCCAAGTCCTTACCACGACCCGCAAGGCCTCACTCAAAGGGCGCCTCTCTACCTCTGACACCATCCACTCCTGCCCTCACTCACCCCATCCCAGCCTCACTGGCACACCCTACCTCAGGGCCTTTGCACCAGCTGTGTCCTCAGCTCAGCACTCTCTTCCCCCAGATATCTGCATGGGCCACTCCCTCACCGCCATTGAGTCTGTTCACAAATCCACTTCCCAGCAGGGCCTAGCCGGGCCCCCCATGTAACACGCACCACCATCACTACCCTGCCACACGCCTCATCCTCTGACCCACTCCACTATTTTCACAGTACTTACGGCTTGCTGTTTTACTTATTTATTATTTAATTGTCATTATTCCACATTCTACAATGTATGCTCCATGAAGCAATGATTTTGCCTTCTGGTCACTGACGTATCCCAAGCTTCCTGAACAGTGCCTGGCACTCGATTCACTGTGAATGAGTGAATGACTTACTGTGGCAAATCAGCACTTGCGTGAAGAAGACGAAGCAGTGATTTACCCAACGGCAGTTTCATAATATAAAAAAGAGAATGTATAAAATGTAATTATTTTGTTAACTTACAAGAGAACTGTGAGAATCGAGAAGATTAATGTTTAGAATAATGTTGACGGGTTTCAAATTATCTTTAAATCCATCATTGCCTCACGTTTTAATGGCAGAACTTTGCTTGTAGGAGAGAAGATAAATTAATCTCTTCTGGGAACTGTTGATATACTACTAGCATACAAGTATATTCGGTGTCAATCTTTGATGGATAAGTCTAAGACGACACATTAAGAGCGACGTGAGAACACTATGAAAATTTTTTCAATAAATGTTATAGTAAAAAAAGAAGCAGCAAGGATCCATCATCATAGCATCGTCCAAGAAAACCTCCCTTAGCCCACTTATTGATGAGACCAACCATCATGAAGTAATTGCCACGAGGACTAAACATTTAACTGAACTCAAAATGAGGAAATTAACATTTAACCTTTCAACTGGCTACCAAACATCTGTTCTTCCAATACATTCGACATCACCCCTCCCAGAAAATAAGACAGAGAAGAAAAGCAATCAGGAAACAAGTAACAATCGAAGGGAATATTCTGACCTCACAGACGGAGGCTGGGCTGTGGGTGTAACGCACCTGAGTCCAGAGAATTCCCAATTTACAATAAGCAGACAGCAAGCTTCTGAGGCACCTGAAACTGTAGGTAAGTACAGGAGCTTCCTTAACACCATTCATTGGGGGTAGCCATGGCACTTTCCCCCTGGAAAAACTGAAGTTTTCATTTCCAAGCCAAGGGGTTGAGAATGGGGGTCCCAGCCTTTGCCGCCCATCTCCTGACGTTGTCTTTACGATCCTCCCAGGCGTGGCCCGAGCGCCAGGACAGCGGCAGTAACCCCAGCTGCAGAACCCCACAGTGAGTCACCAACTGATCCAGCAGCTTCCAGAGCTCACCAGCAGCTTCCACAGCAGCGCTTCTCTGCGTGATTCTTGAGAATGATGTGACAGAACACGGTCGGACATCAAGATGCCTTCACACCTTTGACCTGACTCTTCCCAAGTCTGGACTATTAACTAGTTCACTGGGTTTCCTGCATGTCACTCAAAGCCAGTCTTTTTGGGGGGCGTTTTTTGGTTTAGAAATTAGAAAAGAACTATACGGATCTAGAGTGGAGAGCGACGTTTTAAATCTGTGTACACACTAAAAACCCCAATATGATAGACCAGAGAGTTCCCAGAATGCTAAAACCGAGTAGAATCGTGGATATAATAAAAACTCAGTTCTAGAGAAAACACCACTTGCCCACAGACACATGGCTGGTAAGCCGTTGAGTCAGGACCAGAGTCTGGGGACCTGGATCTCAAATACGGTTGTCTTTTGACCAAAGCAAAATGCAAGCATTCCAAGACTGTACAGGAGATCTCTGGCTGCCAATAATAACAAAAACCCAATCTTCACTTCAAATGAATGTAATTTAGTTTTTGACGTTAGTTTCCTGGTGGATAGAGTCAGTAAAACAACAGCATTGATTCTGAAAGTAAATATCAATGTCCTATAAATCTCACTGGAAAACCTTTGACTATCTTTTGCTATAAAACTAAGGACTGTCATTGGTTCTCCTTGCTTGGTAAGTTTTAGTTATGGGCTCAGTGTACGTGACACATTTCCTTTGGGAGGACGAGTTTGGAGGAGCTAATTCTGAGAGAAACCATGCAGGGTTGATTTTGGATGCAATCCAAGGAAAGCAGAAGGACTGAGTTAATTAATTCTAGACAGCCCCAAGTAATGATTCTTTAGGGTCTGACCCACCTCTCAGATAATAATCATTTTCCCTCCTAAGTTTATAAACCAACTTCAGATGCCTATGGACTGTGGTACTAACCGACCTAAAATGCATGATACACAATATGTAAAACCAACCTAACATGTGAACCTTGTAAGAAAAACGAAGGCAATGGGTTCTAGTTTCCTAAGAAATTTAAATTTTTAAAAATTTCACAGCATAATGCAAGCACATAAATCATTCTTATGTATACATTACTCCACTTTCCATGGAACACACAGAACTACCAGAATGAATTTTGTCATCAGTTAGGTTCATTGGTTAAAGTAGGAATGTAATGTAATATATTCAATGATAAACATCTATGAAAGATAGTGCGTGAGTACTCCTTCCATTCCCAAGCTTTTGGAAAAAACTACTTCAACTGGCCACTTGTCAAAAATATATCAAGAGATCAGATGGCCCTTTCTGAGCAAAGCCAGTGTTCCAGGCCGTGAAGACACAATATTGCTAAGAGAAGCAGGAAATGTGAGTAGCCACAGGCATCATGATCATAACCACCAGCAAGGAACAGATAGTGGACATTCACAAGAGGCCATGGAGATGTCCCAGAACACCCATGTCAGTGACTGAGCTCAAAGGCTAGGAAATGGCAGAGAGGGATTCCAACACAGACCTGTCTGACTCTACAGCCTGAGGTCTTCCCCCCAATCAAAGGCAGCCTTCATATGCACACAGTGCAGAAGGGACTGATGGTTACACTACATGAATCTTTTGAATCTGAGTTAAACAGACACATAGAGTCAACAATACTGCAGGCTGTTCACAAAAGACTACAGGTAATCCCCACAACTTGGGAATTAAAATAGCCCACAAGCAGTGACATTAGCCCTCTGTAAAAGACACGGACCAATCAACATGACCATGACATGGTCACAGTATGATATGGCTACAATGACAACCAAGAAATGTCTCCAGGATCTACCCTGCAGTGGCCTATCTGAAGAAAGAGGTATTAACACAAGTGGTTGCTTAGCATCTTTGAAGAAAAAGACAATTTGGAAGAATTTGTAAACACATCCCTAGGGGAAAAGGTGTTTTGTCTGGCTCCTATGAACATCTGCTCTTAACAGTTTACCTGGAGTTAGCAGGCACAATGCTGAGCGTGTTTAATTCACATATCTAGGTGATGTACCAATACTGAAGATTAAAAAAAAATGTTATTGGCATTTAGAAGACATTCCCAGTGTCATCAAGCTATAGATGGCAGGGCTAGGTGTTGAATTCAGGTAGAATTCTACAGTTTTTCAAGAAATGCCCAAGGCCTAAGGATAACCTGGAAGAGAAAGGGGTGTTGGTAGGCTTCCGGAAAGTATATGCCAAAGTTTGGATTTCTAAGCATTGCTTTAGGGAGAAGATCCAGAAAACCTAGCAGATTCCCAAGGGGGTCTTTATCCTAGAAAACTCTAAGAACCATTGGCTACTTTGAAAATGAAATTATTTAACTGTCATGGATTTAAGCTTCAGTCATGGGAAAATAGTTTAATACTATTCTAATTGCCATGAAAGTAAATCTAGGGCTAAACAGTTGATTGTGAACCTGACCTCCTGCAAATCTCTACACGATTTCCTTTTTGGGCCTTTCCCTGCTCTTAAAATGTGATATGCTTAAGGGTGGGCAGTGAAATAAACGTGCATTGGCCGGAGGGCATCTTTTCCCTGCCTGGTGGCCTCCAGCTCCTTGCACGGGGAGCCAGCCCCAGACCATGCCTAGCACAGAGCAATCAGCCATGTGTGGACAGGGCTGAAGATGGACTTCATGTCTTCCATTTTGAACACTTCTTTTTTCTTTCATTAGACCTGCCAAATAGTATGCATTTTTTAAGGGAAAATGGAACAGATATTTTGGGGTCACTTTTGCTGGCAATTACTGTTCTTTACCTCATCCCGTAGAGAAACAGGCAATGTAAGAAAAGTACACTCTACTTTCTCACTTCTTTCCCTTGCCCAACATTTTAAATAGTTATTTTAAAATTCAGAAATCTAACCTAATGGTAGCAATGTGTAGTTACAGAATAAACTGTAGTCATCATCACCTATAAACAGTTATGGCAGTTGGTAATAATGCTGATATTTAATTATAAATCTTTCAAAGGTGCTACAAATAAAAATATCAGCCCGAGGTGTTTTGGTCAATTATTTCTCAACAAAACTTGGAAGAAGAAAAAAGATGCATTGTAAAGAAAAGGAAGCCCTACTCTGTGCTTATCATATTTCACAGTTAACAAACAAGATTTGTGTGTCTTTTTTGGTCACTTTTGATCAAAGTCCAAAATTTTTAGTTTCCATAGTTAAGCCTCTCATACAGAATATAGCTGTAAATTAGAGGTATATTATAGAAGCACTCATGTTGTAAATACTTGCTAAAAATATAATGATTATACAAAGTTAGTTACCTTAAGTATTCTGTTCTTTGAACTCCTACTGATAAAATATGATTATATTCACTGGCTCTAAAAACGAACGCACGAAAATGGGGTTTAGAAGCCGTTATTTGTTTGTTTGTTTTGTTTTTAAGTCTTAATGTAACTCTTGTTAGAAAGGTTTAGTGTGGTCTTTAAAATATCGGTGTTTGGCCCTGCTGCTGACTTATGGGGAGCAGAGATTGCAACAATGCAAATTTTATCAGCACAATCTTTGGTAAGCTAGTTGCTCATTTCTTTCTGTTATGATCTGAGGCACTTTCAATATTGATTTTACTAATAAATATGGATAAACATCAGTTAACCAGACAAGTCCATGATTTCAAAGGAAGTCAGCTTTAAAAACGTTTTTTTCTCAGACTGAAAATTATTTATCTTGCAACTGAGACGGGATAAACGCCTTTTTCCTAATGCTTTACACAAGAAACCTTAACTGAAGTTTTTGCATTTGGTCCATTATGTTTTTAAATGTTTGATTCTTAAATAAGTTTAATGGTTTGAATTTTAATAGGCAATGGCATTAAGCTGCTTAGCAAAGAACTATTTATTGCCTGAATTTTCTTAGAAAATGACCATGAATGTTAACTAGACTTATTGTGGTGCTCACACCACAGTATATACACACAGTGAATCATTACACTATATAACTGAAACTAATAATCGCCATAAAGAAAAAAGAAAATTTTACAGCAATTTGATATTGTCCCAAGCTCATGATCAGTAGGCTCATCTCAATAAAAAAAAAGGTGTAAAAAAAAATGACCATAAGCAAAGACAGGTTCAAGTTCTGCTGAGGTACGGATGTGATTGTTTAACTTATCTGATATAAAAGAAAACTAACATAAAACTATAAATTTCACTTTGAAACTTCACATCAATCCCATCTACACGTGTGCATTCTGCTCCTGTCATCCGGAAAAACCAACAGAACAGAGGTTTAGTTCAGGTGTCTGTCCCAGCGGGCCCGACAGATGACAGGGACACGATCTCCTCTGTCAGTCAGCGTTCCCCACCAAATGACTCCCTTTTTTCTCAGGAACAAAATTTCTAGGGAGCGTGTGTGTATGTGTGAGAGAAAGAGGGGGGGGGAGAGAGATCTCATTTTCTGAACTCGCTCCCCTGTGCAGCCACACTAATCCACTTGCTGACCCTGAAACGTGTCTTTCTAGAACCCATCTCTAGCCCCAGCTCCCTCCTCCCCGTGCGGGAAAGATGCCCCGCACCCAGCCAGGTGTGTTACAGCCTTTCAGAACCTCTCACCCCCCCCCCACCCATGCACCCTAACCCTTCCTGGCTGCATCTTCATTCTCAACGTCCACGAGAGGCCCACAGTTGGAGGGGGAGCACCTGCCGCCCTCTTTATACCTTTTCCCTCCCCGCAGACAGGAAGAAGCACAGTCACTTCTGCTTCCTTTATGTCTCCTAATACCCTCCAGTCCCGGGTGCGGATCCCAGCAGGCATTCGGCAAATGCGTGCCCACAGCAGGGTTACAATGCTGTGCTATGCCTGCGCTCAGCCTGACTGGAGCCAAAACTGCCCTTAATACAGTCAGTGCCCAGACACATGCACAAGCAGACGAGCGAGCAAAGCCACGCTCCGCACACAGTCACACGAGCTCTCTGCTGGTGCGGCCATGGCCCTTCATGCCAGCTTCGGACGTGAGGGCCCCACCTGCGAGCTACACCCAGGGCGAGCCCAGCTCCTGATCCGCAGTCACACAGGGACACGTGGATTGACCGTTGAGCCCCAGGTCGGCCCTGCTTCTCACTCTGATACTAACGTATGTTATGACTGGAGAGGCACATGATTTTCTTGATGCTGATAACAGGGCGTGAGAGCCAAAAAGAAGTTTTAAGATTGTATCTCGGGCCCAAGCTCTCCTGGCGTGACAGCTGAGGACCTGTCCTGGAAAGTTAGGTGGCCTGGTGAAGGTCACGACATAGTGGGGTGAAGGACCTGAATCCCCTCACCTTCTAGTCCAGCAATCCTTCCAAGCACCATGTTCCTCTGTCTTTCTAGTAATGTTTGCCTTAGGCTGCTTTTCAAAATAAGCTTCCCCTCTCAAAACAGACATTCATGTTTTGGGGGAAGAAAGCTCAAGGGCAGACATACAGGGTAGTGGAGGGAGATAACAGCAGATGGTTTTCCAGAGATAAAGAAGGGAAACTAATCCACTCAGAGACAAAATACACACACGCTCACATCCCTAAGTACACCTGTCGCTTCAGCAACATCAAGCCTTGGCTGCTAAGGGGACAAGTTATCTCAGAAACCATGGGGTGGAGAGAAGGGAGGGTCCTGGTGGTAGGCTCAGGAGGCTCCCGGGACATGCATTCCCTCCAAGCCACCTTTCTGTATGTCTACGGATTAACCCCTCCCACTCACACACTTGTCCTGACACACGCACCCACGCTCTCTTCTGAAAAGCTGGAGGCAGGGTGGCCTGAACCCCGGGTCCCACGGCCTCCTGCACGGGTTCCCTGCAGCAATTCCAGAATCCAAACAACGTGCCTCAGAGCTTCATTACCCACCCCCGTCCGTGCTCGGCTTGCTATGCATGTGAGAAATTTCTTCCCAACAGCACTGTTTCTTGTCATCAGGAAACAGATCTCAGACTTGTGGGCTTTTCTTTTCTAATAGCCTCCCCAGTTAAGAACACAAGGATTAGCAAGTAGAAAAAACGACCACCTGAAAAGCGACTCATGCACTGTGTCTCCATTTAACATTTCCTCTGGACAGACTAATCCACTTAGATTGTATCAACGCTACCTCTTGCTTGGCTAATTTTGTCTTATAGTTAACTATGCCTCTAATTAGATTTTTTCTCCTGGAGTCTTTTGAGAGGCAGACTAGCCTTTGGTTCTGTTTCAAATCTTTCAAGGAAAATAAAGATACAGGAAATAGGGGGCAAAAGTCCCAGGCCATTTTCAACATGACTTTGAAGTTGAATGAAACATTAATAACTTGGGATCCAATTCATTTTTCAAAGTGATGGGTGTTTGATCTTAATGTGAATTTCTGTGTGTGATCAGGAACAACTTTGTTCAAGAGGCTTAAATATGCTAAACTCACACCCTGCATGGTAATGACCACTGAAATGTGTTCATTTGCTTCCTACTATGGCCCAGTCCGAGCTCATTAAAAATCAGACCCCAGGGCCTTTATGCCTTGATAATGATACCTACAGTTAAGAACAGAATTTGTTAGGAGGGGGAGGTGGCACATCCATCAGATTCTTTCAAAGTTCAGGTTCAATCTGACCTGCCTTGTTATATGGTCAAACCTCCCCAAGATTGCTGATGTAGACTCCATTATCTGAATGCTTAAGGTAGTAAAACCATGAGGCCAAAAGATTGCTGATATAGGTTAGATTATCTGAATTCTTAAGGTATTAAAACCATGAGGCCAAATGGAATTTGAAAGGTAGGACTCACACTTAGAATTGAGGACTCGACTTCTTAGTAAAGAAACTGAAGGCACATGCTTGTTTAAGAGATAAAAGAAAAACGTTCTAGACATACATGGAGTTTTGAATCACATTTGGAAAAAATGTGATCTTAGGATAGTCCTCTCTCCCACCTTCCTGGTATTTGCAGTCTATGATATTTTGTTTCTTTATTTCATCTATTGGAATGAATTCCTCAGGAAAAAAAATTAAACCTTATGAACCATTTTTAAGTGTTTCCTGTTTAGCTTTATCCTATTTCTTTGAAAATAGCCTAGCTAACATTATGGAATGAATTTCAGGGCCCCGTGCAAAAGTCTTGAACTGGATTCTCTCGTTCAATCCCCAGGTAACCAGAAGAAGTGGCCAGATTAGGAGAGGTGTGAGCCATGTGTCCAAAGTCACGGAGCTTACACACGGGGCCTGGGGTGTCCGCCTTGCCACATGTCGCCCCACCTCCACATCACACCGGGTCCCATGCCCGCCTTTAGATGAGATAGGCATGGGCTTCGTGAAAACCTGTGCCGAATGCTCCGTGTGTCACAGGACGGAGAGGCGTCTTCTGACAGCATGTCCTGTCACCTGATAAAATCTTTACACTTCGCTTCAAAGAAACATTAATTTTTTTTCAGGCCTCACAGCTTCAGCTGCAGGATCAAAAACTGTTACCCTGATTTTTTTCTTTTTTCAAGGAAAACAAGGAAAGCAGCAGACACTGAAACTGAGGGCAGAATAATTCAGTGATAATCTGCATCTGGTACCAGATCTGAAGGGTCTTTTCTGAGGATTTTAGGGATGTGAGTTCCCAACTTGCTGGAATGTTCAGCTATTCACTAAACGCAGGGAGGCCCACCCAGATCACCTACAAACATTTCTGTGCTTTACTGATTCAGTCCTGGGAAGCAACTAGAAATATTATTCTACCTCTGTTACCAAAAGTTTCAGTCACTGAAGTGAGAAAGATGGCTCACATATTTTCCCCTCAGCTATTCTCCGTTCTCTTATGAAAGTAAAATACAAAATACAATGAGGAGTTCTGAACTCTAGCCAAGAGCCCAAGCCCAAGTTAGCGAGAAAGAAAGAGAAGTCCTGTGCGTGTGTGTGTATTTTAAGGGGACTCCTTCTGCCACCATCCCAACTCCAAACACATCCAAGCTTAAGAAATTATAAAACATAGGTTAAAAACAAAACAGTTTTGCTGGAGAAGTAATAAAAATGACATATTTATAAAGTCATTGTTACATAATTTAAAAGATAAATTAACAAACAAATAGGTCCAGAGACATGGGACAGACCGGGGAATCTCAGAGAGCAGGGGGTGGAGAAGGTGGGAAGGGATTAACCAAAGAATTTATATGCATATGTGCATAACTCGTGGACACAGACAATAGTAGTGAGGGCCTGGGGTGGGGTGGGGCCTTGGGGAAGGGGTCAAAGAAGGGGAGAGAAACGGGGGCCATCTGTAATACTGTCAACAATAAAACATAAATTTTGAAAAAAGGTATTACATTCAAATAGAAAATACTGAAGCGTCTAATAATAGACAGATGGTAAAAAGTGACCGTTTTGCCACCCCAGATGCTTACAGCCCTTCCCAGAGACAATCGCTGCCTCTTGAGTTCCTCCTGGAAGCTTTCAGTTTATATACAGGCGCATCTGTGTGTTTATTTTACACAAATGGGGGAAGAATGTGCAGGATCTAAGCGGACAAGCTACGCCACACCTGGAAGAACAGGCAGGCGTGGGAGGGGCTGGGGAGCCGTGGTGTCCTGGCCCAGGGCTCCTTGGGGACATGGAACAAGGCATGCCTGCGGCAGGACCATTCATCTGAGACTAAGTGCAGGGAGATGCTCTGAAAGCCGTGTCCAGTCGGAACCAGTTCAGGAAGTGACCGTGCAAAGGCCGAGCCCCCTGGAGGAATGGCCAAGCTCAGGCCAAGCAGGGTAGGGGGTGTCAGCGCCTGAGGTACCCTCAAGGCCAGCATTGTTCCCGGGTCCACCGGCCTCAAAAGGTCCCCACACCGCCACCTCAGAAACGTCACAATTTCCATAAAGTAAAAGTGAAATGAGGATTAGCCTAGCGTTAGAGTATAATCCTCTTCTGTGTGCTTGATACAAAATATTGAGAAAGTTTACAGAACTTGCCGCCGAGAACGGGAGATCCAGGAGAGAGCGGAGCTCCTGGCTCGCTGAGCACAGTCTCTGGGGCCCAGACCCAGGGCTGGTTTCTGTGGACACTGAGCCCTGGGTTCAGAGAGCACCACACCTGCTTTATGGCTCTGCTGTCATCGCCTGTAAATTCTCAGTAAACTTTGAACAAGGGCCCCTACGTTTTCATTTTGCATTGGGTGCCACAAATCCCATAACCGATCATGCCTGGAACACTGCCTAGCACAGGGCAGGGGTCCGAGGTATTTGTCCAACATACATATGAGTGAGTACATGGAAGTTGCCTTAGAACACGGGCCAACACACTACAGCCTGTAGGCCAATTCTGACCCTCCCTTGCTTGGCCCTCCCTTGTTTGGGTAAATAAAGTTTTATTACAATGCATCCACACTCATTGCACCTTTGTCCATGTCTCTCACTCTACAATAGAAGAGTTGAGTGAATGGTGACAGAGACTACAGAGCCCACAAAGCCCAAAGCATTCACAGTCCAGCCCTCGGCAGAAAAATTGTTCTGGCCCCTGCCGTAGAACTTGAACTGTCTTAAATTTTCCTACCCAAGTAACTGTAACAGCAGCAAAGGCAGGTAGCCTTGTGAGACCAAGCCTTGTTGGCCTTGAGCCACTGGCCATAAATAAGCTATTTCTTAGGCTTTTATCTTTTTTTTTTTTTTTTTTTTTTAATATATCTTTATTGATTTCAGAGAGAGGAAGGGAGAGGGAGAGAGAAACATCAATGATGAGTCACTGATCAGCTGCCTCCTGCACACCTCCTACTGGGGATCGAGCCTGCAACCTGGGCATGTGCCCTGACCAGGAATCCAACCGAGATCTGATCTCCTGGACCATAGGTCGATGTTCAACTGCTGAGCTACGCACGGCCGAGCAGGCTTTTATCTTTAAAGTGTATGTGAATTTTACATCTTGGACCCAAATATATTCATGTTTTAATATAAAAAATACATACTTTTTAATCTAAAAATGATCTGGATGAGTAGTGTTCATCCCCTGAGGTCCCCTCCACACCCGTGGCAAGGATGTGTATAAAAAGGGCATGAGCACCTCAGTTTGCAGATCATGAGCCTGGTTCCCCTCCCAACAGGCCCGGGTGGGGTGGAAGGAAGGACCCGGGAGCATTTCAGCATGCACTGAAGCTCACTGCATGCCCATCATTTCTTATCAGCCCCACGGGCCTGCTAGACAAGCTCCAAACAGGACATTCAACAGAGAACCCTGAATGTGTTTACCCTTGACAGAATGTACTCGGCCTACACCCCATGGCCCTGAGCGACTAATGAGCGATGGCATTATCTCCCCCGGGCCGTTTCGGAAACTCTTTAGAGAGAGCTATCCAGGGCCTAGACCCATCTGTGGGGAAGTTTTCAGGCCTGGGGCTTTATCGGAGACTTTTTGGAGCCCACCTTCCTCATAAGGGTCAATGGCATTTCGTTTCTAACTTAAACAGTTTGCGGTATAAATTCTTAATTTATTCGGCTATTAGCAGCCACGCAACAAGCGTTTTCTTAGGGTGCTGGTGAGACGGTTCAGTACAACACTGAGAATGCGAGGGGCATCTGCCTCTGGCACCCGCGTCCTGTTCCATCACGGCCCGGGACCCGGGGGCTCTACGTGGCGACTGTGGAGTTTCTCCTGGGTAAATGGCTAGGACACTTCAGGGGAAAAAAGAATGCCATCAGAAGTGTAAGATGTGCCAGGAAGGGAGACAGTCAGGGGCAAGGACAGGCGCCAGGGAGGAAGCAACCTTAGCGAGGCCTCGGATCTCTGGGACAATCTCTGGCTGTAGTAACAACCACCGAAAATTGGAAGGGGTTTGTTTCTGTTCTGTTTTGTTTGAATCTCATAGATACAGAGAACAAACTGATGGCCACCAGAGAAGAAGGGGTGGGGACAGGGTGAAAAAGGTGAAGGGGATTAAGAGGCACACACGTCCAGGTATAAAATAAATAAGCCACGAGGATGAAACGTAGAGCCCAGGAAACAGAGCCAACAATATCATAACTTTGTACGGGGACAGGTGGCTACCAGGCCGGCCGTGGTAATCACTGAGCAAGGCATATAAGCGTCAAACCACTATGTTGTACACCTGAAAATAGTATAATATTGTATGCCAGCTATAATTTTTTAAATGAAGGAAGGATTCATGGAGCTATCAAGAAATGCATATCTTGGGGAACTCGTAAAGGGATTTTCTTTGTCTGTGTGAGACGGGAGGGGTAACTTTATCTATTATGTCTGTCCACAGTGAAATTATTCATGGGACCTGAAGGGACAGGCGTTGACAATACAGTGTGGCAAGCACGCAGCCTGCTGACCATTCCCTTCCAGCTGTTGCTAGTAAAACACCACATAAAAACTGTAAGCTATTGTCAGCATTTGTCACAAAAAAGAGTAATGGGAACTCGGAAGTAACAGTTCCGGCGAGAGGCAAACACAAGTTTCCCTGGTGTTATTGTGACATCTGTGGGAAGGGAAGTGGGTGAACCCTCTTGGGACAACGGAGCACCACAAAGGGTCACTTCCCTCCCGATTCCCAACCTCCTCTCCCTCGAACCAACCACTGGCCAGCAGCCCAGACCCGGGCCATAGGGGGAGGAAAGCGCCCATTACAGTAACAGACTGCTTCACCCTCAGACTGGAGTTTAAATCGCCCCAATAACTACACACTGATTACCATTCACCTATGCCTCAGACAACAATCTCAATGTGCTGGGTGGGGAGGGCGGTCGTGGCAGGATCTACAGGTTCACAGCTGGGGTCTCCCCCCTCCTCAATTCCTTTTCACCTTTCCTGTCTATATAATATAAAGAGACTGCAATGAACATGGGAAATGGAATTATCTGAGTTAGGAGAAGGGGCTGCTCATGCTGCTTCGGGCTAACATAGATTCTGGTCAAGAAATGGCTTCACAGCTCAGCCTGGGAAGGTCTCTCTCCAAAGAAGATTTCAAATCAGACCAAGTAACCTTTGAGGTCTTCAGCATCCGGCTCTCTCAGTTTAGATAAATAACATACATTATGAGAACTGGATCTGCAACACAAGAACATGATTACTCATATTTCAAATGGGCTTTCCATTTAAGTTTCTTTCCACGGGTAGTTCACCCTTTTAGTTCACAATGTGGTTTTAAAAGTCACCTCAACTTTTCAGAAGCATGTGGCCTGCATAAAGCAAAGTCATATTGCATTTTTATTAACAGTATCCCCAAAGCCTTTTAAGCTTTACCCTGTAAATCCTCACTGCTATCTTCTTACGGGGGGAAGAAATAAAGAAGAAAATGAACAAATCCTTCCACTGCCATTTCAACCGTTCAATAGCAAATTCTCCCCAGTAAGGCGTTTAAGTGCACTGGGCTCCGAGCTCCTGAAACACAATAACCCTAGCATTGTTTTGTTGACCAAGGCAGAGATTTCTCAAACAAAGGCAGGGTGCAGAAGTATGAAGCTGATTCATACAATATGATTCAAATATAAACACAGCTCCAAGGTGCATGGGGTATGAAATCTCTGTGCTAGGAACCTGGGTCACTGGCACAATGGAATCCAGGACCACTTCCTGTGTGTACATTCCAGGTGGGATGCTATGAGCACCTCTGGTTTCCCAGAGTAAGAGTTGGCAAGAGTCAGGAGTGGAGCGGGACAAAGACAGGGGGTTACAAAGTGGCCCCGGCTGCAGGGCAACAGGGAAGGCCACCCCTTCTTCCCTACCACGTGGCAGTAACAAGAGACATCAGTCACGGAGCACTTACGGTAGGCAAAGCTGCTCTATGCACTTTCATCTGCGTTAACTCACAGAACCTGTATCTGATTCCTTTACACTCTTAAAAATAGACAGCCCCCCAAATGTTTGTTTATGTAGGTTGTAGCCATATGTTACATATGTTACATTTCTGGCTCGGGAGAAGACAGCAGGAACTCCCCTAGCTGCTTCTGCACTCAATCCGTTGGACTACCTCAGGTCACAGTCATATTTGCCTCAAGAAAACTCCATGTACAGTCACATGGGAATGAACATGAACAGGGCAGATAATATCATGTTATCATGAAAAAAGTTTGGCCTTGTGGCTCTCTGAAAAGTCTCAGGGACTGCTAAGGGTACCCAGATCGCTCTTTGGGAATCCTTGCCTTATGAGTTTGGAACAATTATTATCTCCATGAGCAAACTGTCACAGAGAGGCCAAGGGCTTATCCAAGGACACACTGCTAGAACAGGTGAGAGCAGGTAAAAGGAAAAGGGCATAATAGTTACCCTCATCTGGTTGTTGCGAGGATCGAGATCATGAATGCAAAGGTTTATTCATCCCTCTTGGCCTATCACAAGTGCTCTAGAAAGTGAATATTTCCTGTTAGGCAAAATCTGGTGGAATGCCAGGGAAACTTCGCACATTTCTGACCGACTGATCATATGACACCAGCAAGAAAAATTAAATCTCCACAGCAGGTGCTGTCTAGAGCATGGACCCTGCCCCAGTCCCTGGGATGGAAGCAGTCTTTTGCAACTCAAACTCCAGGGCCTCATTCCACCCTCCCTTAGGCAAATGATGCTGGCGGCCTGCACTGCTCACTGTCACCCTGTTCCTTGGGAAACCTGAGCAAGCCAAGAGAGCTGCTCCATTATTTACAGCCTCCTTTCGCATCACGCTGTATTTACAAGGAACCCTCAACAGACAACAACGGCGTCTCTAGTCTGTGCAGCCGAACCTCTCCTAGGAACTGGACTATGGTCTTCCTGTCCGGGGGCTCAGCTCTCCATTGCTCTCCTTGTCCACCAGCTTTCTGGACCCACATGGTCCTCCAGTCCTGCCGGCAGTGGGCCACTTGAGCAGAGAGCACCAGGGGCGTGCAGGTCCCTTTTGTTCCTCTTCGGATTTGGGAAGTGAGTTCACCTGGGGAAGTGAGTCTAGTGCAGTTGAGGCCACTGCACTCTCAAAACTCTCTGAGCAAGAGCAAGAGGCGCCTGGAGCTGTTGCTTCCACCCCAGTGCAGACCCCGGGATTTGTCACACCTGCAGCTCTGCAACTGGCCTTCCTGTTTTCACTTTGACACCTCTCCCTCCACACACACACACACACACACACACACACACACACACACACACACACACACACACACACACACCAGTCTACTCTCCACCAACAGCCAAAAAAAATCTTTTAAAAGTATAGAAGGGATAAGCTCAGTTTCCTTGCGATAACGCTCCTAAGGATCCCCCAGTCAGTTGGAATAAAAACCAAACTCCTCAGTTGGCTTATGGCCCTGCCTCATTTGGCCGGCCCACCTTTCTTGCTACAAGCAAGGGTTTCTTCTCTCTGGCCTTTGCTCCCCCTGCTCCCACCACCCATTGGGCTCCTCCAGGACCCCCCACAGCTCAGGTGTCACCACCTCCTGGAAGAGGCCTTTCCCGCGCGCCCCCGCCGCTGACCGCCTCTCCACGCCTGGACCCCGCTGTGCCGAGACAGCAGAGCTCTTACTCTCAGAGGCTGTCTGTATGTTCCTGGTGCATTACGCGTCTCCCTCCAGCCACACCTCCCTCCTAGAACGTGAACCCCAGATTGCAAAGTCTCCACCGGGTCCCCCCGGTATCCCCAGCGCTCAGCCCCACGCCTGGCACAGACTGAGCGCTCGGCAAGCGTTGCTCGAATGAATGAAGCAGCGGCGCCCGGTGGCCGCAAGAGTCCGGGGCTGGCGTCCCCGGTGCCCCGGCGCGTCCGCACCGTCCCCGCGGCCGAGGGACCGGGCAGCGCCCCCGCGGAGCCGCGCGCCCGGCCGGGCTCCGCAGGTGCCTCCCGGGAGCGCGCACTCCCGGGGCCGCGCCGCCGCGCGATCGCCCGCACTCACCATGATGACCCGGCCGCCGCCGCCCCGGCCCGCGGAGCGCGGAGTGGCGAGCGCTGCGCGCGCGAGGGCGAGGGAGGGCGAGCGCGGGGCCGGCGCGCCTGACAGGTGAGGCATCCGCCGCGGACCGCGCTGTTTCCCACAATGCCTCGGACGGAAAGTTTGCAGGCTCCTCCCCCCGGGCCCCCCTTCCCGCGCCCCGCCCGCCCCGCCCCCCCGGGGCAGCTCGCCCCGCCCCGCGCCGCGCTGGCGCCCCAGGTGCCAACCCACCTGCGCGCTCGGCTGCTGCGCGCCTCGCCTGCCCGCGCGGGGCTAGGGGCCCCCGGGTCCTCCCTGGAAAGCCCCGCGCGGGGAGCCCCGATGGGGGCGGCCTTCCTGATTCTGCCGCGCGAAAGTGTCCTTCCTTCATTCATTCGACAAACGTGCGTCAGACCCCGCGGAGAGATGTCCCCGCGCCCCTGCGGAAGCTGCCGGCGCGCCGCGCGAAGCGCGCGTCCAGGGAGCGCGGGCCCGCGCTGGAATCGGCTTCTTGCCCGCATATATATATATATAATGTGTGTGTGTGTGTGTTATATATTATACATTATATATTATATATATATAACTGCAATAAAAAATATACAGGTCATTTTAAACATCCGGTTTTAAGAGGCGTCTCCTAAAACCGGCGCTGAGCCTCCAGTCTCTCTCCTCCCCCCTAGATTTTTCCTGAGTCTAGAGTTTTTACCTGGGGCGTTAGGAGTCCCAAGCCCCCAAATTGGAAGAGCTCTGAGTGCACGTTTATGTTCTTTTGGGAGGGTCGATTGGTTTTATCAAATACCTAAAGAGGTCCACGCCCTTTAAGGTGAAGAACCTTTGCTTGGGTGGTCCCTGGAAGCCAAAACTGGTGACAGTTCTTCCCAGGGTCTGCTGGGCGCCTTCCGCGGGCTGTGTGCCCTCTCGGGTGACCTGGAAGCGAGGGGCGCTCCGTCCTCAAGCGCACCGAGGCCGCACCGAGGCCGCACCTGCCGCTGCGCACCCCGTGCCAAGCCCTGCAGGAGAAGCTGGGGCTGCCAGCGGGGAGCAAACCACCCTCTTTCTTCTGAGGCTTAGAGTCTTTTATAGGACAACTAGTCAACAAGTAAATATGTAATTACAAAGTAAGAGCCGTGCTAAGAAGGTGAGAAGAGTACAAAGACGACGTGTGCCGGTTGCTGGGATCCGCACAGGGGAAGCCACATTTATTTCGCTGGGGGTTCAGGGAAGGCTGCCAGCTAAGGAGGTGACGTGAGGCCTGGGGATGAAAAGCCAGTGCTCAGGAAAAAATAAAAACAGAAAAAGAGTTAGCTGTCCTTTTCAAAAGACCCCAAACAAGGCCTCTGTGGCTAGAATTAAGTGAAAGGAGCTTCAAGAGGCCAGAGGGAGCCAGAAAGCAATAGGTCTTTCCTACATTAGGGCATCATATACACTAAAAGCCCCCAAGTCAGCAACAGCCTCCAACCTCAAAGTTCTCAAAAAGCTCACTGCCTCCCTGTCCCCGATTTTCTGTTGCTACACACCTGATGGCCTCCGCTTCTGGTGTGTGGCACCTGCCAGAGGGCTGGCTCTGAAAGAGAATTATTTAACAATTAACCCCCCAGTGATGGAGTGAGTTTGCCTCCTGACAGATGGTCCACACTGACTGCAAACTCAGGAGAGCTGCTTTCTAAACTCCTAATTCTCCGCCCAGGGTCCATTTTCTCACCATCTCGGACCTTTTGGCCTCGCTATACCTGGATCTCCTCTTTCTACCTAATTTCAAGGCAGGGCTCAGCCCTACCCCACACACCTTGCTGATCTATGTAAAGTACCTAGAGCCTCTGCTTTAAGGGTTTTGTTTGCTGGTGGAAAGTGATGGGAAGACTAAAGGTGAGTTTTGAAGCTGAAGAAGCCTCAGTGCTCTTGCCATGACAATTAAGTAAAAATTAAAGCAGGACAAAGTTCCCTGACTGCGTGGTCCATGTTAGGGAAAGTTAGATGAGAGAATGAGGGATGTTTAACTTAAATAACTTTAAGACTTTAATAACTTAAAGACTATTAGTATTCCTTGCCTTCCCTCACGACCTTGCTGAGATAGGCCGTGGACAGAGGCTCTCCTGGGCTTCTCCCCCTGAAGCTCTTCCCTCCAGATTCTCAAGTCACGCCCCAAATAGCTCTCAGGGCTGGACACTTCACATAGGTTATCTTACCTGGCCGTCAAGACGGCCTGTAATTCAATCCGTGGTTTGCAAATACTTTCTCCCATTTTATAGACTGCCTTTTAATTTTGTTGATTTTTTTCAACACTGTACAGATAAGAGCCTGAGACTCAGGCAGTGAGGCCAAAGCAGGCAGACAGCAACCGGAGGCAGAGCTAAGCCTGGCACCGAGGCCCCAGGGCTCAAGCTGATTCCCTCGGCGCCTCACACCTGGCAGACCCCTCAGGACAGAGCACTGGTGTTGAGCAATGTTTATTCAGAACATTCGCCCATCTCAGCGCATTTTTGAGTCTTGACTCCCCTATCTCATCTTTGCTCCCTTTCAAACTCCAGGCTCTGCATGAGGTCTAAGGAGGCCAGTCCCACGGAGGGCCCCTCCCGCAGGCCCTGTAACTCCAGATGTTTCACTGCGAAGAGGGGGTTCTCTGGTCCAATTCTGATGAGGCCTTAGTATTCAAAACCTGCTGTCTCAGTGTTAACCTAAAACTAAAAGGCCAAAGTGAAAGGCAATACGCGTTTATTTGAGATCCAAAAGCATAGCTTTTGGGGAAGCACTGATTCAGGTAGAAACCCAAATAGTGTTCCCATTAGGAAGTGAAGGGAAGGGGTGTTTATGAGACAGGGAAGGGGAATGATGACACCAATGGGAAGAAACAGAAGGTGCAGATGAGCTGACTAGCGATGCTCATTCTAAAGAAGGTCGTTAACTTCCAGTTGTTTGGGATGCGGTGCTGCTTAGGCCCAGTTTGAAGGTTGTTTTGCCCAGTTTCCACACGACAGACGTTTGAGGAATAGGCATATGAGGCAGCTCCTCTGGGATGGCAGCTTCGAGTCCATTTTAAAGTGGCCCGTCTGTTATTTCTGACGAGGGGCACACGCCGGGGCGCACAGTGCGCTCTGTTTCCGATCAGGTTGGCTCCATGCGTGTGCACTGACTCCCGCGGCGCCCTGCCCGCCCTGGTTTCGGTCAGCTCGGTTGGCGAGTTTCGCCTCTCAGATCACCCCATCGGTGCATAGCAACGGGCGACACAGAGGATGCAGCGAAGGCCACCACCGAGTCCACGGGGAAGAAGACAGACAAGTGAGGGACGAGACAAAGCCTGTCCATAAACCAAAATATTAGTTTTCCAGAAATTGAGAGAGATCAAGCTGTGAGTTTAAAAAAATAAAGACGACAAGGCCATGAAACAAGGTTCGTCAGGAAGTCTTTCTTTCCCATCGTAATGGTAACCTGGTTAAATGTTAACTAAAGATAAATGGAATGCGGGGAGGAGCCGCTGGGTTTCTCACTTTGGTCGTCGTCTTAAATACAAGATTCGTCAACAGAAGGACTCATGGTTATCGCCGCTGTACCAACAAGAAAAAATGGGACACAGATACACCTTGACCGCCTGGCAGCTGCAGTCACTGCTGAAAATGCGGTAGATGTCAGCGTGGTGGGTGTCGAGTAAAACTGAGAGTCTTTGGTTTTTAGATTCCACGTATACCTGAAATCACACAGTCTTCGTCTTTCTCTGTCTGACTTACGTCCCTTAGCATAATACACTCTGGGTACATCTGTATTGTCACAAATGACAGGATTTCTTTTTTTTTTTTTTATTGTTGTGTAATCAAACAAATAAAACAAAATAAAAACAGACTCACAGAAACAGAGACCAAAGGGATGGTCGTCATATGTGACAAGTTTACAGGGTGACAGATGATTACTAGATTTAGTGGTATACGAATTAGTGGGTTACTAGAATTGTAAGGCATATGGAAGTCCAATCGCTATATTGTACACCTGGAATTAATGTAACTAATAAAATACTGTATACCAACTATAATTGAATAAAAAATAAAATTAATGATATTTCCATTTTTAAAAAAGATTGAGAGATATTGAAACAATCAAAAAATTTTCACATATGAGGACCAGCCCTTGATTTGACCATCCAGTCAGTGTCTGGAGATTTCCCTTCCCCACTCTGGGTCTTGGTTTAAAAGGATTGACATCATTCCTTTTAAAACTACATCCCACTGATACCAAACTATACTACAAGGCCTTAGTAATCAAAACAGCATGGTACTGGCGTAAAAATAAAAAATAGAAGTGCACCCCACTTTTCTCTGACTTTTGCTCCCACTTCTTCACTCCTTACATCTGCCAGACTTTGGAACTCTGGGCACTCACACAACTGCCGCCCTCCAGGAAGATCTTGTGGCTGCTCGACATACTCAGTGGTGACACTGATCAATCTCCCGAGACATAGCTGTGATGTTTGGGGGCCAGATGTATAGCTGGGGAGGAAGAGACACCTTCCTACTTGAGAGGCCTTCCGTTCGGTCTGAAGCTGGATGCCACATTGGTGTCCGACGCTGTCAGCTTTCTATGGAGCTCCGTGGTTGGTTCTTAAATTTCAACATCAACTAGAGAATTGTTAGCCCAGGTGCTCCTGATAAGCAGCCACCTTTAATTTTGCAGCTTTTAGCTCCGCTCCTCATGTAATCCTGTGGCCACATATAGGCTGAGCACAAGTGCAGAGTCAACAGATAAATGTACATGTTGGGCAAGAGACTGAACCGCAAGACCAATGATTCAAAATCTGGGCGGGGGATGGAGAACAATCAGAACCATCTGGCCCTCCAGGGAGCTGGGACAGCGGAGGGGTTGAGAGTGACCCCTGCCCTGGGTAATGTGGCTCCGTGGACCCTGTGCTGAGTGCTGGGATTGTCTTACAGGAGGACAGGTGTTTATCTCCGTAGATAAATGCTTCCAGATTACAGCTTCTTTATGCATTTGGAATGAAGGAGGGAACCTAAAAACGATTATGTGAAGGTGGGAGAAAGCCAGGCAGGGGTTGGGTTAAGATTCTGTGTTCTCCTGAGGGTGGTCATACGTTCGAGGAGGGGTCTGAAAAGAGGCATTTCCAAGGTGTGTTAACCTAGATGCTCAGAAACAATGGACAGGACTTGCTTAAGGCAAAGATAGACATTTCACTAAAAAGTTATGTGCCTGGGGTGCGAGTGCCCACCATGACCTGCCCAGTTAGGAATTTATGGTCAGGTCACCCTGTGAGGTTACTTTCCATAGAACTGGTTTTCATCCACACCTCCTAAAGACACCAGCAGGATTAAAAAGTCAGTATTCGATAATTATTGTTGTTACCACTACTAGTAATAATTTTAATTTGTATTAACTTTTTAAAAAAGCTTGACCTCCTGCAGTATTTTCTTTTGACCAATGTGACTCAGTGACCCTTATACTTTGGTTTCTAGCTCCTTAAGCATTGACCTCACTTCTTTGACCACGTTTTATCTCCCTAGCTGCTCCACAAATATTTGAATGGAGAATAATAAAAAAAAGCTGCCTTGTATACTCAATGACCAAAATACTATTCCAAAGCATGTCAAAAGGTGCCTTCTTAAAAGCATGTTTCAAAGCAATGGAGAGAGATGAGCTGAGCCATCAGGATGGCATGGTAGCTTCGTGGTTTCGTAAACTGGTCCCCAGCAGTGCACGCCCCACTCGAGTTTCACATGAAACTCAAGAAACAGGCAGAACAGTAATCTGCACACACAGCAGGATTTGGACGATCACAGGGCCTCCAGGTTCTTTAGGGTGAGCAACGGGAATGCATATGCTTGTTTGCTGGATCTGCAAAGGCAGAGATTAATTGTCGCCTGAGGGAATGTCAGCAAGCTGTCTCCTACATGCAGGAATTTGTGAGCCAATATTTTTCCCTTCTTCCATGGAAAGAGATCCATCAGGTCCTTTGCCTTCTAATTTCTGTCCTTATGACATTATGCCGTCATAAATACCATTACATGTTGGCTTTTTTTCTGGGATGGGTCAGTATTCTAAAAACAGTGTTAGGGTGATAAATACTGGCTGTTAATCTTATCTTTAAGGAGCACATTCTGCTCTTTTGATCTGGTATTTTAAGAGTTGGGCGAGGCCGCACAGTGCCAGGAAGGAATTCATGCAGCGGTGGGTTTTCTGCGCAGGCTCACGCTTCTTTGTCTACTTTCTTTTTTATTTTTTTCTACAATTATATGGCTTAGTATATTTTAAAAATTTTTTCAGTTACAGTTGACATACATTACATTAGTTTCTGGTGTACAAACAACATAGTGGTCAGACATTTATATGCCTGACGAAGGGATCGCCCCGGTAAGCCTAGTCCCCACCCGACAGCACACGTAGTGACTACAACGGGCTATTTCCTTAAACCACTGTCGTGTCCTCTCTAGTCACTGTTTCCTCTCCGGCCACACTCGTTTCTCACTTGTTTTCTCCCCACTCCCACATCTGAGAAAGCACTGAGATTGCTCCCGATGTCCTTTGTGAGTCATCACCCGTCGTTATAGGGGGGAACCGAGACTCACAATAGTTAATCAGCTTGTTAGGGTCGGCGCTCACTAGCAAAACGCAGGGCGGGGATTCAGCGCTGGGCAACCTTGGCTCCCAGGTCCGTCATCTTTTTTTTTTAAATATATTTTTATTGATTTCAGAGAAAGGAAAGGAGAGGGAGAGAGAGAGACAGAAACATCAATGATGAGAAAGTCACTGAACGAGCCCGCAACCCGGGCCTGTGCCCTGACTGGGAATCGAACCCCGATCACCTGGATCCTAGGTCGACGCTCAACTGCAGAGCCACGCCCGGCGGGCCCATCATCTTTTCACTGCAGCCATCTCACAGCCACCAGCAGGCTCTACCCAGACTGAGTTTTCCATTATTCTGGTCCTCTCCATTCCCAAGGCCCTGGGCTGTATTAATTCTAGCCAAACCCTTCAGCATTTGTGAGTAAGAGTCTGACAGGTCCCCTGTCCTGCACTCAGAGCTCACACTTCTTCCTCTAGCCTGAGGTATGGAGCCACCACCCTGGACACCATCGGGGCCCCACTGATTTAAGGGCAAACTCAAGCACTGTCGGGGCCCCACTGATTTAAGGGCGAACTCAAGCACTGTCGGGGCCCCACTGATTTAAGGGCAAACTCAAGCACTGTCGGGGCCCCACTGATTTAAGGGCGAACTCAAGCACTGTCGGGGCCCCACTGATTTAAGGGCAAACTCAAGCACTGTTGGGGCCCCACTGATTTAAGGGCAAACTCAAGCACCTAGGAGAAGCGTCCTGGCGAGGACACAGGAAGCCACGAGAACTCTGGCCCCCTCACTGGAGCCAGTGGACTTCCAGCCTTGGTGTGCAGGGAACCACTGAGGGAACAGGCTGGAGATACGGTGCCCAGCCCTGCCCGGAGAAATGCTGACTCGGGAGAGCTGCTCCAGGGCTTGGAGGGAGGCAGCCGTGTGCTCAGAGTCTCCCACAGGCTTTGATTTCAGTCCCGGCCTTGCCACTGCTTAGCTCTGCAGCCTTGATTGATTGTGCAACGTCTCTGTGCCTCAGTTTTCTCATCTATAAATGGAGATAATATTACTATGCAATTCATAGTTTTGCTGTGAGAATTAACCACAATCATAATGCCTGTAAACTGTTTCGCATGGTGCCTGGTACACAGTAAGCACTTAATAAAGGTTAACCGTTCTTTGATACTAAAGTCTGTGAGCCTCTTTCTTGGGCAAAAACAAAGCTCTGGCCCAGACTGCTCCTTCCCCAAGACCAGTAGCAGAGTTTGGGTTCTGAGTTCTCCCTCTCTGCTCCGGGCAACCACGTACTTTCCACAGGCCCCATAGTCAGTTATTTTTCAATTTGGATCAGCCCCAAAGCTGCCTAATAAGAAGCTCTCCCAGATTGCTCCCTAGCTAGAGAACCCCAAAGCTAGGGCACATATCCCTCGGCTTTTAACATCAACGATTAGAGAGCTCACAGCTTATGAAGACTCCAGAGCCACTTTCCCTATTCACAGGTACCACACACTTGGCAGTTCTGTATTAAGCACCTACTGTGTGCTGGGCACTGTTCTGGGTGCACATACATTGAAACAGATAGGACTGCCCTAGGTAAGTTTATCATTTAGTGTGCAGTAAACCAGCACTAACCAAAACAGTCATTGGAAATTGTAATTGGATGAGTTCTGTGATGGCCAAAACCAGGGGTCAGTGAGAGAGAACAGTGGGAAGCTATGTCAAAGGGGAATAAAGGAGAAGACCCAGGAAGGGACACTAACCTGCAGGCCGAAGGGAAAGCAGCCAGGTGACGGGGACGGGAGAGGACAGGCGGGTGCTTGGAGGGACGGAGTGAAGGCAGGTGGGGCTGGAGCATCGGAGGGAGCAGAACAGTCCAAGATCTTGGTCTCGAGTGAGGCAGGCTTTGTGGGCTCTGCTAAAATCCTGGGATTTTATTTTTCAAGAGAACTTCGTTTATTTAGCCTTCTGTGCAAAACGGCACCCACATCTTATTGGTTCCCACGATTAAAGAATCATGAACAGAATGCTGGCTCCACACTCCCCTCTCTCAATCCTTTTTAAAATGACATCACCTATCTCAGGCTCGGCACTGGAGGTTTTTGCTTACCTGAGCCCCTCTATGCAACACGGAAAAATATTTTTCTTGGATGTGATTATTGTGAATACTCCATTTTTTCATTTCTCCCATTTTGTAATCATTAAACATTTGCTTGGATAGTTCTCTGACATCGAATTGACACCTCCAGGCAAAATGAGAGCCTGAATGTTAGCTAAGGTGTTTGATTTTGGTAAAATAAAGCTCCTAGAGCAGTAAATACCCGTCTCTCCCTGCTGGGCTTGAAGACTCGATGCTAACAGTCTTGTGCGGGTTTGGTGTCGTAAGGCTTTCAAAGACCAGAAGACAGCTAACTTGAGGACAATGCATGGCCATGGTGACCCCCTGTGTTCATTTGGAGGAATAGCTACCAGTCTGAACCTCCTCTCTCCCTATCTAAAGAAAACTCAAGGTGTTAAGTGGGGAAACATTCTTTATGCATTAGGCCCATTCTTATGAACTTCACTTGGTCACCTTTCCAAGTACAACTTAATAAATGAGACCATCAGCTCAAATTAAGTGGAACTAAGAAGTAGGGCCAGTAGTGAACTGCCTTTCAACCCCCAAGCCTTCGTGTTGTCATCTGTAAAAATAGAAGTTTGGACTGTGTACCGCACGGGGGTCTTTTCAGTTCTAAAATCCCAGAAGCCTGTGATGAGAATTGGAGATCCGTGTTCTAGTCTTGCCGTTGCCTTGCCTTTGACTTGGGTGGTCCAGCCCCTGACCCTTACCAGGTCTCAAGGTCATGGAAGAGGTAGAAGATTGGATTCAGTGCTCTCTTAGTCAGTTCTCAGCTACTTTAAACATGTAACTTTCAAAATCCCCACCCAACTTCACAGGCTGGACAGAGTCACCATTGCAACTTATCTAAGCCGATGACACTTCCCCAAGCTTGGCTCTCAGGCTGGTGTAGCTTCCATCACACTGTGGTCTCTGTCCCCCAAAGAAAATGCATTAGTAGCAAAGGCTGATCAGGAACCAGAGGAGAAAGATTCAGGCACGAAACCGTGGGGTGCAACTTGGGCTTTCCTACACCAGCTCATCCAGCAGGACTGGGAACAGGCCTGGGCTCTGCTGACACTATCTTTGCCTTGACAAGGATACCTGCGGGGCCTCAGGGGCCTCTGAGCCTTGAGACTTACTAGTCCTTGAATTTCTGACTTCTGGCCCACTCTGGCACATCAAAATAGTTCAAATTTGCTGGGCATTGAGTACATGGCAGGCAGTGCTTAAGACACTCTATATGTATTAACGTCTTAAACTTCAGTACACTTGTTGGAGGTCACCTTACGGATAAAGAAATCTGGCATTAGATTTCCTTATAATTAGTATCTGTAAGGCAGGGAGAGCAAGGTTGGAAGAGCAGTGACTGGTCCGAGACCACACAGCTCCTAAGGGGGATTCCATCCAGGTGGCCACCCTCTAATGCCCCCACCCCCACAGCGGCTGCAGAGCAGGTGCTCAATGCACACTTGTTGAATGAATCATTGCTGAAGGAATGTTTTAATGAGTCAAAATAAAACCACTTTAAGATCTCACTGAGACACATTCCTGGGCTCCAGACTCTTCTAGCACCTTCCGTGCCATTCTGAACCATGATTCTTGGCTAGCAGCTCTATCTCGGACCCCTGAGGGCTTTTCCATGTCTGCATAGCACTCTTGGCCACTTTTGAAGAGTGGGCCTCACCCACAGCCCCAATTCTGCTCGCTCAGACTTGGTCGGTTCCTTCTTTAACTGGTAACAAGCCCCCTAGGGGCTGGCCAGAGAACCTTCGTGGCACCGCTCATTGTTGGCCTTTTGTGAAAGCACCCTATGTTCTTTTTAGGCTGCGACCCAGGAACTCAGGATGGGATGGGCTACACACCTCAACTCTGCACCCAAAAGTGAGCTGTGCGTCGAGGGGCATGTCCCACACGGTGCTCTGGTCTTCTCCATCCACTTTTCCAAAGCAGGTCCCGTCTCCACTTCATCAACACCATTTCTAGATGGAGGGATACCAGGCTAGCTACTTAGTATTTACATACCTGACATTATTTGTACTCACCTTACAGGTAATGAAAGCAAAAGTGCCCAGAATGTTTGCCCAACTCGCAGGTGTTGGCAGAGCAGGTGAGCAGCAGCACTGGAATTCAAAGGCAGCCAAGCCTGGGTCGGAGTCCATGCTCAGCTGGGGGACGCGGCCTTGATGTGTTCGTTAGCACTTCCTTGGCCTTCTCTGGGATTCCAGAATCACCGTTGGCGCCGGGAATAAGAGGATGTGTTTTGGAAGCAGAAAGACTGGAATTTGAGGACCATTTCTTCATTTGCAAAGTAGAAATAGTTCTTCAAAGGATCAAATAACCCAGATAAAGAATTTAGCACTGTGATTAGAAAACAATAAGCACACCAGTGCATGTTAGCAAAATAAAATATTTAATAGAAAGTTTTAAGATAAAAATTGAGGGAATCTTCCAGAAAGTAGAACCAATGACAAAAAGATGGAAACACAGGGGGAAATATAGCAAAACTAGAGGAGTGGCCCAAGATGTTCTATATTTCAATAACAGAAGTTCCAGAAAGAACCGACTCCCCAAAATCAAGTAAAATGGACCCAGCCTATCCCAGCGGTCTGACACAAGAAAGGGTGTGCCCTTTTCCAGAGAAAAATATTTTTTCAGTGTTTTATACAAATCATACACATGAAAAATTTTGAGACACAAGGAAGGAAATGGAATCTATAGTCAAGAGATGGATAATGAAAGCACACACTTCCTTTTATGTTCCTTTCAATATTTGATTTCTGGACACTAAGTGCAAACACTGAGATAAATCCTGAAATTGTATTTTATTTTCTGAGATATAACTGCTCCCCTGGATCTTCCTGTGACTGGGTTTGGAGGCTTGGGCAATCGGTGTAAATAAATCCAGCACTATGCACTTAATTAGAAGTTTCCACTGCCTTCATTAGGATGTAGATAAATAGTTTAAATGGGGAGACTAAAGATCCATGGAAATGATTACAGGAGCATAGAAACAACTTCAGAACCAGGGAGATTTTCCTAAATGTGCAATTGCATTTTCAACACAATTAGATGCTTAATTGTGTACTATCCTTAGTTAATACATTTTAACACATAAAACGTTAGATGTATTTTTAACTACCTTTGCCCACTGCCTTTTGGAAATCTTAAAAATATTATGAAGGTTTCTGCCTACCCTCTACCCAATACATTACTAAAGTTTTAAATGGTTCAAATTCCCACAAATATAATCTGCATAATATTTGTAAACAATGGTTAAAGTTTTTCTAAAAAAATTTGTAAGAAACCATGCGAAAGAAGTACACCTCACACTGCC